>NC_068284.1:46106771-46274271 GCF_025860055.1 Xyrauchen texanus
GTGGTTTAAACGACATGAAATGAGGCACTCATGCACTCTCGATATAATTCAGAAATGTAAATACATATTTCGTTTTTTTCAAATCTAAAACAATGTTAAAGAGGATTCATTTTCTCCGTGCGGTTGTGGTTTGAATCAGCGTAATTGGTTACATGATTTGACAAGACATGTTTATAACATCTGGATATTTTGAACGTACTTCTGACAATTAAAAATACTGGTACCTAATTACAGTTCTCCGTTCGGGAATCCCTGAAAAGTTCATGCAAACCTCCAGAACGAAAGACGAAAGGAAGGGCGGCGAGAACTAAATGTGTGCATGTGTGTGAGTGTTACAGCTGCAGATTCCAAAATAGTCTCATGAAAACCTGTGAATCTTAATCGTAAGATATAGTACAACCTTTATTTCCATAAAGACCAATCAACAAACAAACTGTATACCATAATGTTGTCATTTCTGGGAAAATCAAATTGTCTTAATTAAACTTGACGTAAAATGTAATGTTTTGGGCTCATCACTCAAATATCTATGTTCGTTAAATGAGTTTTTCTTAAAAATCCATAGACTTTAGATTTATTCTCAAAATATTGAGTATAAAATTGAGGCTATGGGGAATACTCATATGCACTTGAATTTTTAATTATGTGTCCTTGGTCAAAGGGAACATATGGGGCATTTCAAGGGGGAGGTTTTAGCTTTTTTTGTAGTACTATGTTGTTTTGTTGCAACTAGTTGTTTAGAGTGATGTCACCATTATCTGTGTATATGATCTCCTCTTTGGTCGATAAGAAATGTTTTTGGCCGATACCGATTTTAACAAATAACTATTGGCCGATCCCAATGTTTAGCCACTTTCCAGAGCACTGTTTTTCTCAGGAATTGTTGCTTGATGTAAAAAAAAGGGGGTTATTTTATTCGGCCAATAATCGCAAGGTTGGTGGTTCGATTCCCGGTCCACACGACCCAACATGCCGAAGTGTCCTTGGGCAAGACACCGAACCCCAAGTTGCTCCCAATGGCAGGCTAGCACCTTGCATAGCAGCTCTGCCGCCATTGGTGTGTGAATGTGAGTGTGGATGGGTGATTGGGACACAGTGTAAAGTGCTTTGAATAACGCTAAAGTTAAAAAGGCGCTATATAAGTGCAGACCATTATATAAATATCAAATTCATATTATGCAAACATATTAATTTGGCCAAATCCATGGAAATGTCAATCACTTTAAAAATAAAAAGCTACCAGAGGAACAAAACACCCTTTTAAATCCTATAGTGATTAAATCCTATAGTGTGTAAATTGATAATGGAAAATGCTGTCCAGACCGCTAGAGGGCGCCACTTGCTTACACAATGCTGATTGAAGCACTAACTGAAGAGCTGAGTGCAGTCTATTTTTAAACACAGCCTTTCAAGCTTGTGTAATCACGTAAGACCTTATTGCGATTTCAATCTTAACTCAATCAATCGTGCAACCTTATTGGATACATTTACATTTATGCATTTGGCAGACACTTTTATCCAAAGCGACTTACAGTGCACTTATTACAGGGACAATCCCCCCCGGAGCAACCTGGAGTTAAGTGCCTTGCTCACGGACACAATGGTGGTGGCTGTGGGGATCAAACCAGCAACCTTCTGATTAACAGTTATGTGCTTTAGCCCACTACACCACCACCTCATCGTGTATAGGTAAGTGCCGCTTTCACAAGTGTCACGTAACAAAGATTTTTCTTCATTAATGTGAGAACAAGAAAGAATAAAAATTAAAAATTACATGTCCTTTGGAGTACCAACCTTTCTAAATACATTCTGTGGGTTTTTACAAAGTGTGATGATAATGAATTATAATTGAACACGTCGGTTTTTCGATTTGCCTATAGTTTTAATTTGGTCATTAATTGTCTGATAAATATCGGCGGCCGATACATCAATACTGTTAACGCTATCTCAGTTCTCCATTTGCATGTGCAACTGAGGTACAGATGTCTTTGCATTTCTGTTGAGAAAGACATTTATTTAATGAGTGACCTAGAATAAGTCATAATCTTCATTACAACAACATGTACAAATCTGAGTTAAGTCTACTTGCATAAAGTTACCAAAACATAAATAGTTAAGTTCATTCTAGCTATATAAACACCAAGTTAACTGAACTCATTTTCACATGTTTTGCCATTACTCAGTTCAATTGAGTAGAGTCAACCTATTAGGGTTTTCAGTGCAGAATTTTACATTAATATAATACAGGCATCACATTTTAGCTAGCCTCCAATCCAACACCTTATTTTCAAGAAAGGTCTGTGAAAATATTTGGTTACTTAAATACATATTTATGCAATACAAATGACTTGATTTATGTCAATAACGTGTAATACCTCGTCTTGTTCCAAACCCTAATGTTTTCCTTTTTTCCGACGTATGCAACATTATTTTCCTATTAAAATCACGGTAAGGATAGGGTTTGGTTTATGGTTTAAACTTAGGAAAAATCATAATAACATTGTTGGTTGGTTTCTTTATTTTTTCCTTTATTTAAAAGTATTACCTACTACTAATTACGACATGTCTTGAGATCAGGTTGACAGTTTCTAAAATACTTTCAAACAATCAAGTTGCTTTGGAAATACAGTATGTTAATGTTTTTATTTTAACCAGATCCCATTTGAGTTTAACTGATTTGCTTCAAGACCCAGATTTTACTGTTGATATGCCTATTTATATTACTTTCCTATCTATGCACGTGCATAATTATATGGTTAGTTGCATGTTATTATTTGCATGTGGCATGGTTTTTTCCCTGCCGTCCGTGACCCTATCCGAACAGACCTGCGACCCACTTTTGGGTTGCGGCCACCAGTTGAAAATCTTTGCTGGACTGCACCTGTTGGTGCTTTGAAAATCACTGCAAAAATCCAATCTCTGTTATACATCTCACCTTTTATTAAATGTTTCAGCTCACACAAACACAGGAGATGTAACGATGGAGACAGAGTCCTCAACAGGTCAGCAGAACATATGTCAAGCATCTATAATCCACAACAATAACAATATCCAAAGATCGTACATGTCAACAGAAATGTGAAAGACAAGAGACAGTTTCTAAAGTGATTCCAAAACAAATAATTTAATGCTGCCTAGGTAACTACATCTCCATTGCAAATAAAATTATGTATAGATCAAACTAGATCTCTTTCTTAACTCAAAGGCCAAAGTACCACCTTTACAAAAGCACAAGCTTCATATAAGCTCCTATGCATGCTTAATTTTAGTGTTTGTTCACTTCTGAAATGTGTCAGACTGCAATTCATTATGCAAAGTAATCATGCATTGCATTTTAAATATTGCCGTAAGGAGCACTATAGCGGACATTAGTGTAATGGGAGCCAGCTGATAGATAGATATCTGTGCAATGTGTATAAACCTCACTCTCCTGGCCTCAAGAGGTGCACTAGCGACTGACGCTAGGGGCTGTAGCCTTTAGCCTCCTTGTTAGCACACAAGCCTCACATGCCGGAGATGCCTGTTTGAGTTCCGTACAGAGCGGGTAGAAAAGGAGCGCTACAATGGTGCCGTGACCCAGATGGGAGTGAGGTTTAAGGCGGTGAGTGTAATGGGAGCCAGCTGATAGATATCTGTGCAATGTGTAAACCTCACTCTCCTGACCTCAAGAGGTGCACTAGTGACTGACACTAGTGGCTGTAGCCTTTAGCCTCCTTGTTAGTGCACATGCCAGAGATGCCTGTTTGAGTCCCGTACAGAGCGGGTAGAACAGGAGCGCTACAATGGTGCCGTGACCCGGATGGGAGTGAGGTTTAGTGGGGTGAGTGTAATGGGAGCCAGCTGATAGATAGTTGGGCAATGTGTATAAACCTCACTCTCCTGACCTCAAGAGGTGCACTAGCAACTGACGCTAGAGGCTGTAGCCTTTAGCCTCCTTGTTAGCACACCCGCCTCCCATGCCGGAGATGCCTGTTCGAGTCCTGTATGGAGCGGGTAGGACAGGAGCATCACATTAGCATAAACGTGCATCTTCTACACTCAGTTTTCAATTTCAGGTCAACTACGGCCAAGAGAAACTTGCTGAGCACGTTAATTAAATTTAGTTAAACTCTTAACATGTTTTTAGCTACAATAATGGTACAGACATTTAAAGGTAACTATCGACACCTTGTGTACTGAAGTTTGTTACTGACACAGGTCATTCAAACTGCAAACATGCAATACGTTAGTCAAGAGTTTGCATGCTTGTGTAAAGTATGTTTTGGGCACAACACTCAATCTAACTACATCCCGTAAATCAAGAAGACAGAATGTGGACTTTGCTTCTATGCACAAAGCTATATTAAAATGTAGGATATGGGTATAAATATTGATTTTCAGATTAATTGGTTATTTCATTTGAACAATCCCAATATCGATTCTTAAATTCCCAAGATTGATATTTTACTTTTATTTTAAAATGTTACTTCAGTTTTGTTGTGTTTATTAGTAGATGTATTGAATAAATAGCAATTTAACTGCATTGTTTGGGCCCTGTGTTCCTTTTTTACCCTCTTTTTTTGACTGAAATACATTTAATAAAAATGGTTTCCTTTATCTGAGCAATACAAGACCTGGTGACTTAAATGAATGGAAAAGACCAAAAAACAGAGCAATTTATCAAAAACAATCAATAAATCAGCCACAATGCGACTCTAAAACATCCTCAGTGCAAAACATATACAAACAAACTTACACATAAAAATGAACTGGTGAGACTATAATATAGAGCTTTTTTTTTCCCACAATGCAAAACACTCACACAGAGAGAACCAGGGCATCAATAAGTGGAGCTCTACAACCATATTTTGGTCATTGTTGGCATTACAAGTCATCTGTTGTTTTCCAGCTGATGACAGTAATCTGACACACACACACACACACACACACACACGTGTTGGTCTACCTATCATTATAAGGACTTTCCATAGACATAATGATTTTTATATTGTACAAACAACATATTCTATCCCCTAAACCTAACCCTACCCCTAAACCTAACCCTCACAGAAAACTTTCAGCATTTTTACATTTTCAATAAAACATTGTTTAATATGATTTTTAAGCTATTTCAATTATGGGGACACTAGAAATGTCCTCATAAACCACATTTATAGCATAATACCCTTGTAATTACCAGTTTGTAACCTAAAAGAATTGTCCTCGTAAACCACATAAACATGCCCATACACACACACACACACACACTCACTCACACACACACACACACACACACACACTCACACTTGTTGTGTTTCCATGTTTTATGGGGACTTTCCATAGACATAATGGTTTTTATACTGTACAAACTTTATATTCTATCCCCTAAACCTAACCCTACCCCTAAACCTAACCCTCACAGAAAACTTTCTGCATTTTTACATTTTCAAAAAACATAATTTAGTATGATTTATAAGCTGTTTTCCTCATGGGGACCGACAAAATGTCCCCACAAGGTCAAAAATTTCAGGTTTTACTATCCTTATGGGGACATTTGGTCCCCACAAAGTGATAAATACACACTCACACATACACACACACACACACACACACACACACACACATACACACACAAACACACACACACACACACAAACACACACACACAAACACACACATGTTTGCAAAATAAATGTTTGAAATTGCAAAATGTTTACTCTGATTCTTCAGTTATATACTCTGAATTATATCTGAATTGTGCTATTCATTTCTGTTTCTTGATGTTCATTTTCTTGACATTATTATGCATTTACTTTTTACGTTTATCAAATTTTATGTTTGAAATAAATGATTGGTAGAAAAATGCTTATTCTGTGTCTTCTCTTTGTAACACCATGGTCAGGTTTGATTGCAAGCATAATGACATTAACTGACAAACTGACACTTCAAATCAATTTTAAGATGCTAAACTTAGTTTTATAATGTCTAAATATATATCCAAATGCATAGCTTGTGAATGAATATAAATTAGGTTACAACAGGTCATCAGACTGCACAGTATGTGTCTACAGTCATCCAATGGCTGTATCCAAAGGCTGTTACTTCAACTAGGAGTGGTGGTGGTGTAGTGGGCTAAAGCACATAACTGGTAATCGGAAGGTTGCTGGTTCGATCCCCACAGCCACCACCATTGTGTCCTTGAGCAAGGCAATTAACTCCAGGTTGCTCCGGGGGGATTGTCCCTGTAATAAGTGCACTGTAAGTCACTTTGGATCAAAGCATAAATGCATAAATGTAAATGTACTGCCATGACATGGTTTTCAGGTCATGTTATTTATATTTAGTTCACCAGATTGCAGCAATCTGCCTCCAATTTATGTCACATTCTCATATTTACATATAGAAGAGTAGATTCTAAATGTAACTTTTTCTTTTTTTCAAATATTTTCCTATTTGTATAATGCAAATGAATGGTAAAATGTAGAAATGTTCATGTAAATAAGATTAAAATAAATATCATAAAATCCCAAAACAAATGCATAATTTTGTTGTTCTTCAGGGAAGAAGAAATGGTCTCATTATCATTATAGAAAAGGGTTACACATATCACCCTTCCGGTCATAAATGATAGCGAATACCAAAGGGAGGTGCCATTTTTCAACACCATAGGAAGGTTCAAATGAATATTTCTGCAATTTAGTAAGTTAGAAGGTTCCCTGTATAATTTACATTGTTAGCCAAGAATTAATTTTATATGTTTGCAAAATGAACTTTATAACTGAAATATCCAAAAATGGGAAATTAATGCACAAATAAAACATGGGAAAATTAAAAGTCTGATTGCGCATAATGTATATGCATACACACCCCTGTAAGAATCTTACGTAATCAACTTACGTGCTAAAAGCTGCATGTTTGCTCCCGGTTGCTTGATCTTACCTGCATTACTTGATAAAGCTCTAATTAGAAGTTTTCAAGCTAATTATAGCCTTTATAATAGAGATTAAACAGCTTTGCTTGGCCTGTATCAATATGCTTGACCTGTAGTGCACTGTCTGTGATACACAATTAACTCAAGTTATATATATATATATATATATATATATATATATATATATATATATATATATATATATAAAATGTATATATTTCTGGTAGGCACACTTCAGCTACAAATGACACAGCTGACAGATGCCTTCCCAGTTATGGACTTTTGTATGATCAGGCCCAACTGGTTAAAGGCCTTCAAGGGAAATGAACACTTCATGTAGAATTAATAGGAAATGTATCAACTTCTAGATTCCTAGGAAGTATATTAAGGACAGAATATGAATGCACACAATTTCTTGAATATGTGGAAATAGGTATATGACATCCATTAAAAATCACCTGGACATTAGTTGATCAAGTTAATCCTAAATGGCTCCGAAAAGTGAAGTCGGGAGTGTTAAGCAGGTTCCACAGAAAGAAGTATATAATACAATATAAAGGTGTGGTTTTCTAAAAACGAAATATTTTGTGGTCAGAAACATGAGGTTCCACTTTTTGACATAAAGTTAACAAAATGTCGGGACTAATTCAACAAAGCCCTTAATTACTCTATGAACAAATCTACAAGAAATACACTGTATGGCCTAAATTTGTGGATGCCCAACTCCACACCCATATGTGCTTGTCGAGCATTACATTTAAAAACCGTTGCCATTAATTCTTCCCTTTGCTTCTAGAACAGCTTCCACTATTTATGGCTGTATTTTCTATCTTTCAGACTCAAGAGCATCAGTGAGGACAGGCACTGATTTTGGGTGATGGGGTCTGGCTTACGGTCGGCATTCCCGTTCATACCAATGATGTTCAATGGGGTTCAGGTCTGGGCTTTGTGCAGGCCAGTCACACCAGCCTCAGTAAATATTTCTTTATGGACCTCACTTTGTGACCTCACATTTTAATACAATCCGTGACGAACCCTTTTGTTGTGTTCCGTTCATTTTGACCTGGACTACTTTTTTTTTTTTTTTTAACTCAATCCTTGACTTCACATATGGTCTCTGAAAACATACAAATTTGTATTTATTTTTTTCACTTTGTTACACTTGTTGTGTTCCCGGTCAAAAATGACCGGCCATTGGAAATGAATGGATTAGACTACAAATACAGAAATATGAAGTGTTCGGGAGCATCCCAATCCTTTAGATGAGCACATATGTGGATGTGTGAAACAAAGTCTTCGGACATGTGCACACACGCACACACACACACACGCACACACACACTCTCTTTGTGCAATAATTGCAATATTTCAAGATCTACCTATCATATGATGTTGTGTTTGGGCACGTTTGAATCGGGATAGTCTGCTGTAAGTTACGATATGTCATTGTCTATGTTTCAAGAAGTAATACGGAAAAATGTGACAAAAAAACACTCCTGTTTATTATATTTATATGTATTACATTTATGTATCTGTGAGAATTTCATCATTTATTTATTATGTAAATTATGCAATTATAACTTAAAAAGAAGTTGATAAAAAGATCTAATACAATATGTTGGGATAATATATACCATATGAGAGATGTATAAACATTCTTAGTGGGCCCCAGGGCTGGACTGGTAATCTGGCATACCGGGCATTTTCCCGGTGGGCCGACGCACTTTGGGGGCCGATCAGGGGCGGACTGGCCATCGGGAGAAACGAGCGGACCATGTAGCCCGAATGGGCTAAAATGAGCCGTGATATGCAGAAAAGGACAGCGAACACCCAACCCCCCACCCCCCCCCCCTTACATGGCAGCTTGCCAACTTTTGGGCAAGCTGCCATGTAAAATCTCGGGCCGATTTCTCTTCCCAGTCCAGCCCTGGTGGGCCCGTCATTAGTGTGAGCACAAAACAAACACAGCACAAGGGTTAATAGCTGAACTCCAGGTTAAGATCCGCTCTACCAATAATCCTGAAGAGAAACCCTTAACCAATCACAGAACCGCAGCAAACAAAGTGCACCACAAGAAGTAATATGCATTAGCGAGATATAAATATATGGAAAATGTTATGCAAAAGAAGTGGAACGTTATGCAATTCAAATACACAGACAAAATCTACTTTTTTTTTTTAATCCTACTCATCAATAGGCAGAAATTTCCATTAGAATAAACTATCGTTCTTTTCATTCAAAGTCTGTCTTCACTTGATTTTTGAGCGCACTTGCCTTTCTCCATGACACATAAAGCAGTTGCTGAATCACACGGTTGGAATGTAATAACAGTCGCAGATTTTGGAGTCAGTTGTTACAGAATTTGACTTCTGCCATGCTGTCGTACAGACGACTTTTATTTATTCTGAAGATCAGTGCACTAAAGGCCAGACTGTTTGTCTTCCATCTGCTTTACATTATCTGACTGTAACACACTCACTATAAGAGCTGGTGTGATTCTGACGGTTAGTCGAGAGTCTATTGAGTCTGTATCGATCTTCTACGGAGACTGTATCTCCCTGGCAGACTGCATCTTTGAATAAAGGCCATAACTTATGGGATATTTTGTTTGGGAAGGACATGCAGCATAATGTTTTTTAATGTAATTGCATGCTCTCCTGATACGAGCACGCCAAGTGACGTCTTTCTAGTTCCTACGGTTCCATGACTCCCAGATATACGCACCGCGGTCAAGTCGGTTTATTTTGTTTAACGCTTTTCACAATACATTATACATTGAGAAATATAATTACTTAAGAGGTTGCGTTAACCAAATATTTTACGTCATTTACTGAATTTTATAACACTGATGGAAAATTCCAAATGCTATCCGTCCCTTTAAGAGATAAAATACATGAAAGAAAATAGTGTTTTTTGTTTTGTTTGTTTGTTTGTTTGTTTGTTGGCACCATTTGAGTACATTCTAGAGACTGTTGTGTGTGAAAATCCCAGAAATTCTCAAAAAAGCCTGTCTGACACCAATAATAAAAATGTAAAAATTTGTCCCCATTATGATGGTTGATGTGAACATTAACTGAAGCTCCTGACCTGTATCTGCATGATTGTATGCACTGCTGCCACACGATTGGCTATTGGTATCTTGCTTTGTTGCCAGCCCTGGCCTGAGTGTCATTTCCATCCTTGTGTACAGACAGAAAGAGCGACTGACAAGTGATGTGTGAAGTATGTGGATTGTTCCACATTGCAGTTGTCAAGTATGTGGTGTTGAGTGGGTGTTAAGCTCTTGTTCATGGTACCCTGATTTTGAGCATCCTCAGGCCCCATCCAGTGAGAGAGGGGGAGATCCAAGACTGTGCCGCAAACGATTACAGCCTACAGTAATCCGACCCAGTCAAAGGAGGAGTCTCACACACAGGGAGGAGAAACAGAGAGATAGACAGGGACCCGGGGGGGAGTTGTCCATGCACACAACCCCTAAAACATACACACGCAGACTCCTGGTCTCAAACATCGCTATACACACAGGCAGGGATTTTATGAAGACTTCGCTCTGTGTATGAGAGGACGTTAAACCAGAATTAGGACAGCCTTTAAGCTTCACATGGCGCATGGTAAGTCAACATGGAAGTGTAGACGATTATCCCTTGTGTTGTAGCTTTCGTCTTTTTAAAAACATTGTCATTGTGTGACAACCTTATTTGGATCTGTTCATATTCAAATTAAATTCACAGTAAGTCAGAACAGAGTTATGGTATGAACTGAACATTGAAACAAACTCAAAATGAGAGCAAAACAGAGAGAACTACTTTTCTAGACTAATATTTTGAGAATTTGCAACATTTCAGTTTGGTCTAAAATGAAGATCAAGTCATTGGTAATAACCTTAAATTATCAGATTAGACTCCAGATCTGGAATTAATTTAGACAGGACACGAATATTTGCTGGCTCCGTTCAACAGGTCTGATCCAAACCCAAGTGAGCTGCCTTCCAGTCTACAGCCTACATAGGGAGTTACCTTCAAACGCAACATCCTAACCAATACAGAACATCGTAAGTGACTGTTTTGAAAACACTCTACATGAAAATCAACTCTATGTGCTACACAAATAGCAGTCTCACGGGAAACAACTGATTACAATAGAGTTTGAATGTTGATAAGCTTACGACTAAAAAATCTAACGAGCATACAAATAAAAAGCACACACATATTTGGTCAAACAGTTCATTTTAATAATATTTTAATAGTTCAGGGAAGTTTTAATAATTTTCGATATTGAATTAAATATCAGTATGCTATAAGCAGAGATGCACCAATACAAAATGTGTGTGCTTATACCGATATCCGATTATTTGGAATAACGTCAACCGATATTTTGGTGGTTCTGCTTTCTTTTTCAAAATTTGTATACCAATATTAATTAACAATATTTAGAATAACATTTGCCAAAATCGTTTGGTGGTTCTACTTTTTTGTATGTACTGTAATTAGGGATGCACTGACATAACATTTGTTTGCCGATACCGATATCCAATTATTTAGAACAACATTTCTCTCTCTCTCTCTCTATATATACACAGTATATATATATATACACAGATATATATATATATATATATATATATATATATACACACACACACACACACACACATTTATCTTGCCTAAAATTTTTTTTATTGAGCATTAAATGAAATGCTGCCTTTTTTGGAACAGCCCTTAGAGAGCACTTAGGATGCCTTAAATCTAGGAAGGCAGCTCACTTGATTGTGTCCACCTGCAAAATCATAGTGTGCAAAGTTCATCCACCCCATTTGGAATTTCTGTTTCAGGTCTGGAATCCTAGAAACGGACAAGAGTAAACAACTATCAACAAAACACCCCTCCAGCTTCATGCTCAATTTACAAACTGATTTAAATTGCAAAATACATGGTCTGCTAGTCTCAGACTGGCATAACGAACTATGTCTACAGATGAGGAAATTCCGATCCCACCTCCGAAGGGGCTGGAACACTTTGTGATTTATACACACTGGGAAAGCCTAGAGGAGAAGACATCATGAGTAGCAGTCTCTAGGACATTGTTATAGTACCTAATATCAGTACAAACCAACCCATCCCAGACTTTCTGTGAACAGAGGACTTTCTCGCCGCAGTACATGGAACGACGGCACAAGCTATAGCCTCCAGTCCTGCTTCTCTGCTCATCATGAAGGATTGGCCCTCCCCTCCTGTTGCCTGAGGTCAAGCCAAGACAACACCAACCTGATAAGTCTGGCTTAGCTAGCCACTTGGTAAGGACATCTTCTTTTGTTAACCTAAGCTGCTACTTACATCCAGGGTGTTAAACCAGGCAGATCGCAACAGATTCAGGATGTGCCAATGTGCCAGACAGCATACAAGATTAGCAAACAGTTTGTTTTATTAATCGAATCAAGATGCTGAGGTTTTCTGTATTCCTGTCAGTGGTACATTTGAGTATGACTTGTCTTAAAGATTAGTAAGATATCTGCATCTATCTCAGGACAAGATATCTAGAACATTATCTCTAGATAAGGCCTGAAATCTTAGTAGCTTAATGTTGATTGCCACAAACATAATTTTGACTTGTGGAAGTGTCCAGTGGAAGTGAATGGGAGACAATCCATAAACATTCAAGTACATACTGTTTCAAAAGTATAGTTACAAGACGTAAACATTAGATACGTTTTCCCAGCATTGTGTCGTCATGGCAACAAAGTTTCGGATATTGGATATACCTTTACACAGAAATGGTTAGTAAGCAATTTTATCACACTAATATCATGTTAACATTCATAACGTTTAAGCCTTTTTTTTGGCTATACTTTTAAAACAGTGAATATTTGACTGTTTACAAATTGGTCCCATTCACTTCCATTGTAAGTGCCTCACTGTAACCAAGATTTCAAAGAGACGAGTCGAAACTATTTTTTGTGCTAATCAACACTAATGCCATAAATGCTGTGGATTGAGCTTAACATGTGTTGAACCCGAAACATTCATTTAATCAGATGCAGTGCAATTGAATTACAAGTTTGCATCCATTTCTGATAAAGTACATTGTAGCTATGTTATCCAAAAAACTCAAAAAAAACTAATGACGTTGTAAATCATGTATGCATCATCCAAACTAAGTTTGACTTGGGGGCAATGTATTGTCTTGAGGATTACTAAGAAATCTGCATTTATCTCTTGCAAGGGCTGAAATCTTGATTAGATCTTGCATTGGTAAATCAGCTGTTTGATGGTTTTTGCATTAGATCACAAAAGAACTATGAAATCCCTTAGGAGAACCCTTGATTCCTGTCAAGAGATCCGAAACCTTGGGGTCACCATTTATCACGTCCATACAGTGGAACACAAGGTCCATTTAAGTGGAACAAGCTTGACAGAGTCTTTTTCCACTCATGCTTTTGCAAAGCGGATGTGAGCTGGGGCAGATATCAAGGTATTTCTGGGAAGTTCAATCTAGGCTAGGTCCATTTTTAGAGAAGTTTCTAAAGAGAAGTTGTGCTGGCATTCCAAGAAACTCACTTTGTGTTCATTCTCATTTACTTGAATGATCTTGTTGGAATCTGCCAAAAAAAATTGACTGATATGGGTGTATAGAGGCAGATATAGAGATATCTATGGGCAGTTGCCAAACGTAAATTGTGCTGGCATTCAAGCAAGACTCTCACTTTGAGTTAATCCTCAATTGCATGTGTGATATTGTTGTAATCTGCTAAATATTGACTAGGATAGTTTCTGTTTTGACCATTCTGACCGTTTCCTCTTGTTTCATGATGCCAGATTTGGTACTGTATATGTTTATTTTCTTCGATATATGGCGGTTAAATAGTAGTATTTACCTAATCATACTTGTCAAAGGGATCTGGTGCATTTTGGGGGTGGAAAAGGCATGGCAGGTTAAGCTTATACTTACTTGAGCCTTTCGACTCCCGTAACCTGGGATTCAATCTGGCTTAGTTTGCAAGCTTGACGAAGGTCTTCCAAAAGCATGCAGTAAATCGATGCTTTCGCCCACATGACCTCAAAAGGAACTCGTGAGGAGAAATCGGCTTGAAATGCACCCGCAGGTGCTACGTTGCCCTTTCAAAACATGATCCTGTTCTTTGACACCTCTCATTTTGATCCCTCCAGATATTTCAGATAGATGAGCCTAGATGGCTGGGTTTGTTTTCTCTGTCCATCTTGCTCCGACATGCTCAGAGAAATTTACCCTCAACTGTGCCAGTCGCTAATCATCAGGACTTTTAAAATGCC
The DNA here is from genome assembly GCF_025860055.1 of Xyrauchen texanus. Taxonomy (NCBI): domain Eukaryota; kingdom Metazoa; phylum Chordata; class Actinopteri; order Cypriniformes; family Catostomidae; genus Xyrauchen; species Xyrauchen texanus. The sequence goes on from NC_068284.1 coordinate 46,120,968, forward strand.
ATCATGCACAACTTGAAAGTATGAACTCTACTTGTACATAGAATCCTCGTGATTGTGGGCATGGGAAAACAAACAATGACATTGGGCCTTATTCATGAAACACGCGTAGAATGAAGCATCCATTGTTATGTAAATTGTCCCACTGAATTCATTGCGAAAAATTAAGATAGAATGGTTTTACATATGGTTTACACGTAAATTTGTTTTCCTTTTTTTTTACGAATAAGGTCCCCACTGTTTTCTGCAAGCCACTTCATTTATGTGTAAATCATACATAAGACGCTTGAGTTTTTTGATGGATGAGAGCAGAGGTTTTTTTTTCTTGAGACCCTCTCAAACAAATTGTGGTGATGTAGGTGATGTCTGATCAGGGCTGGACTGGTAATCTGGCATACTGGGCATTTTCCTGTTGGGCCGACGCACTTTAGGGCTGATCAGGTGCGAACTGTCCATCGGGAGAACCGAGCGGGCCAGTGGGTCGGCCGCCTAATGGGCCGAATGGGCCGTGATAAGCTGAAATGAGCCGCCGCGTTATGCAGAACGGACCACAAAACGGTGCCGCAATATGCAGAACACCAGACCCCCACGCTCAACAACTTTCGGATCACCATCAACCCCCACCCACCCCCGCTCAACCAGTTTTGGGCCAGTTGCCATGTAAAATCCCGGGCCGATATCTCTTCCCAGTCCAGCCCTGTGTCTGATATATTTATTTGAGAATTTCTGACCCCATTCAATTTCTGCAAATCTCCAGCTGTGATCCTTGAAGATCCTTTGGCCACTTGAATCATCCTCCTCACTGTGCATGGAGACAATACAGAGTCCTGGAGTCGCCAGTTGGTTGAAACTTGTTCATTATTGCCCTGATGGTGGAAATGGGTATTTTCAAAGCCATTTTCCATTTTGTGAAGCTCAACAACCTTTTGCCGCACATCAGAACTATATTTTCTAGTCTAATCCACTGTGATTGCTGATTAAGGGAATTTGGCCAGTGTGTTACCTCATATTTATACCCCTGTGAAACAGGAAGTCGTAGCTGAACAATTGAATGTTCCTTGTCACCCAGGTGCGCTAAAAAATGTCAAATATGAATGGGAATATACTTCAGATATATTTTACTCATAAGAATATTTTTGACCACCACTGTAAATAATCCATAAATGCATTCATACGTAAATTGGGGGGCAGGGGTGCCAATGCTTAAACCGCCCCCACTCCCGGACAGACTGGATCCCCAATGATAAGATCGATCTGGCAGACGGGCGCGCCAATGACGAGGTCGCCGTGCAAGTAGCCAATCCACCAACTATATTGTTGTAAATTGCACATTTTGATACATGTAGGTTATCCTGGTATTATACGCACACAATTGCAACACATATTTGCACAAAGTTGCATAGAAGTATATCCTCATGAAATAGTAAGAGCAGCATGTTAATATGCTATTCCAAACAAAGCCCCTCTCTTTTCATCTCATGCCATTAGATTCAGGCTGTAAAATGACACAATGCAATAGATTTACGGTTTATAAAGTGATCCATTTTTGAAAACAGATAATACAAATGATATCAAAACAAAAAACAACTTGGAAGTTCTGAATCATGTCATTTATATGTCAATGAAACAACTGTACAGAACACATTAATCAAGATTAGATGTGAAAATTTCACATCCTTAGTGGCTATCGATCATTGGAGTGATGCACATGTTTTTCTATGGCACATCTGGGCTGTTATTCAAGTCATGAGGGTTTCTTACACAATGCTCATTTTTACTGCCAGCCACTAAAACATAAGCGTGGTGAGAGATGGCAAGAAATTCAGTGTAAAACACGCGGTGGGCACACAGAGCCAATGGAATGACTGTTGTAACCTTGGGAAGGTAGACAATACGATATTGTCAAATTCCTGCCACAGTAAATGCTCAGTAGATCCACAAATCAAACTCTCCAAACTAAACTGTAGACACCATTGCTTTAAGATACTGGGCAGGCAGAATTACATAAAACTAGCAAAACATTGAGGTCTTCAAATCTGATTTCAAGGAGACCCTTTGTGTGCAGGGCAAGGGTGCATCACGGAATGAAAAATATAAGAGAGATTTTGTGTGATTTCTGTTGCACTAACATGTTTAAAGCTGCAAAAATAATGTTATAATTTTATTCACGACCATACTTTAAACGCTGATGTGTAGGGTGTAGTATAGAATTGTTGGTAACTGAAATTTGGGGCCCTGCAAGGATTTATCATCATATTATTTTGTGTACTCCTGAAAGTGGCTAACCATTACTATCTGGTCCCATAGAAACATGTTTCTATACAGTACCTACATTTCTGCAAAATCATTTTTACGTGGCTGTATGTATTGCAACAGTTTCCTGGTGAAATGAACACTTGAGGCCCTACAGGGGTTGGATTATGACTTGCACAGGCCCTGGGGCCAATTATCTCCAAGGGCCCCCCTCGACCCAAAAGTGGTTGGTATGGCGGTTCGTTGTTCATGCCCCTAAAGTTATCTGGGCCCTATAACAAAGACTTTTATTCACTTTCACACAAATCACAAGTTAAACGGCAGATTATCAGTTCATAAACACTTACTTTTCACCCTGTTCCTCACACAATACTATCGTATGACATCTAAACACTTACAATAGTGCATTATTTATTTTAACATTTGCATTACAATACCAACTACATTTATAAGCTTGTTCAGGTGCAATTAAATTGTGCGGTACCTTAACAGATTGAGCGCTGCACTTGCAAAGGACTGGAGTACGAGTCCTGAAGAGCACGCAAAGTCAATACGTGACTTCACTAAATGGCGTGCAATTGCGTTTTTTTATCTTACATTTGCTTTTAAGACACTCTCTTTTAAGTTTAGGGTAGGGAGGTCGTTTTGTTCCATTTAAATGAAGATAGAGCATTAAACTTAAAAACATCTGTGGCAGCGGGGGCGTCAAGCACCCGTCCGGAGAGAGAAAGCGGTAAGGGCGATTGCAGGGCTGGACTGGTAATCTGGCATACCGGGCATTTTCCCGGTGGGCCGTTTAGGGGCGGAATGGCCATTGGTAGACCGGTGGGTCGGCCGCGAAACAGGCCGAATGTGCCGCGATAAGCGAAAACGAGCTGCCGCATTATGCATAACGGACCACAAAATGGCGCCGCGATATGCAGAATAGGACAGCGCCCCCCCCGCTCACCAGTTGGGCCAGTTGCCATGTAAAATCCTGGGCCAATTTCTCTTCCCAGTCCAGCCCTGGTCGTTTGTACCCGAGCTAAATTATGTCTAACGCCTGTCTCTAATTCCAGTGAGCATTGACATATAAACAGCCACACAACCGCCATGTACACTATTGTTGTGAAGCTGAACAGTGTGTGTAGGTGCTGTTGAAGAAGTTTGTGTTACAAATAAATAAAGAGACTTACTGGACTGCATCACTGCCCCCTGTCTCGTCCTTTCTACGCTGGTGCCGTGACCCGGATGTATGCCGGCGAGGGACTGAAGGACCGGGTTTCGGTACCAGCGTAGATAGGACGAGACAGGGGGCAGTGATGCAGTCCAGTAAGGCTCTTTATTTATTTGCCTTCACAGCAGCTACACACACTCTTCAGCTTCACAACAATAGTATACAAGACACGCTGGTCACTTGTGTCATTCTCTCTCCCCGTCTGGCGGTTGTGTGGCTGTTTATATGTCGCTCTCCCCATGCTCACTGGAATTAGAGACAGGTGTTGGACATAATTTAGCTCAGGTGCAAGCGCCCTTACCGCTTTCTCTCTCCGGACGGGCGCTTGACCACGCTGCCACAACCTCATCTGTTTGCGAGAACATTTAACTCGCTTTTAGCGCCACACTGTGGACATTTCACCTGTTTTGCAAAGATTTTGCCACAATCCAATTTAAAAAATGTATAGTTTGTCACTTCCAGGAAAACTATTAAAAATACTGATGACTCATCTTGGTTTAACCCATGTTTTTGTGAATGACAATATCCCTGTCCCTATTAGTACCCTGTTTACTAAAGGCTATTGATTATTTAAAGGAGCCATGACATACTCTTTTATTATCTTCCCTGAGGTCCACTTATAATGATAGTATAGTTTTTTGCTCGTAATTTAGTCATATAAAATAGTCTCTGGCCCTCTGTCAGAAATGCTCCATTTTAAGTTGTCTGATCCTTTAAGACTTCAGTGTAAATGCCCACTGTTTTGATTGGCTAACATAGTGCAGGCCCTTCCAACAGAGCCATATTTGAAACGCAGTCAGAAGAACAAACTCCACAAGACCATAACATTTATTAAACTGAATATCGTAGTGTTTTAACAGCCCCATTATTCAATAACAATCCACGCTCATAATATGACCCGAAAACATACAATCAACCCTGAGATGTTCTGAATACATGAACGTAAACAGTCCATTGGGGTGCTTTAACTGGCATAGACGAGCCAAAGCAGAGACGCTGGTCTTCAAATCTCACATCTTCCATGTTTGTTTACACACAGGACTGCATTTGTTTTTCCTGGTCAGTGGCAGCAGCAGAATGAGACAGGTTTTAAACGCTGTGCTTGTACTGGTCTTAAAACGCGGTGCACATCACCAGTGTAGTGCAGAAATGCATCAATACGATCAAAGACGTCCGTGTTTACAAAAGACCAACAATGAAAAATAGCACGGATGGGTGCAAAAATGGTCCAGGACGCTTTCAAAACACTACAACAGCATGACAGCGCAGCTGAATGAAACACAATGGCGGTCTCCATATTAGAGTTATAACTTGACATTGCGTCTTTTAAGAGCAGCTTGAGATGTATTATAATGGTCAAAGCCATTCGTCTAGTTTTCGTTTATGTAGGAAAAACATCGAAATCCAGATAGGAACATGAAGGTGTCCTTCTGTATGCCCACTTTGCTGTAGATTAATCTCCCATGACAGGTCCATCTCTCTCCTCTTCACCTGTGTGTCTGACTGAGCACCAGTGGGTGTGGCCAAAGGTGCAATGACCAGAAGTAGGCATTGATGTCTTGTTGAAGAGGCAGTCATATGCAGATGTATTTGGTCCTTGTGATGTCACAAGTTCCACTAAATATAAATGAGCTGTTTTTAAATAAATGCTCTTTTTCTATCAAGAGGAACGTTTTCAGTTCTGAAACTTACAGTATGTTTTTATAGTACAATGACCTCTTATATGTCAAAAGATCAAGCCAAATTTGATTTCTCATATCATGACATACCATGTAAAAAAAAAGGGGGGGTGGCTTATCAAGCCATTTCGTGGGGTCTTTATAACATTGCAATTGAACCTCTTCTTACAGACTTATGCATTGTTCAGCATAGCGTAACGAGAGGTTTCATAGTTAAAGTCAGATTTTACACTCTTTAGCAGGTTCAGTTCGCCACAGCTGTTGTACTTCATGCACATTGCCCACACATGGACTGGCTGACATCCAAACACACAAACTAGGCGCTAAACGGCAACTTTCACAGCTGTTGACTCTCACCCTTCCAGTAAGCGCGTAATTTCGGAGCGCAGATGCTCACAGATTTAGGCAATGTTTATAGTACGGTTTGAAATTGTGCCTAAATGTGATATCATGTTTGGTTTACATGCAACATATATAGTCAGCAAATGATAAGACAGATCGCCGTGACACTTAGCATGCTAACTAATCATCTGTCCCACATTAAAACTGAATATATTTTAACATACACATAGTAGGAAAAGTTTTTAGCACTAGACTGAAGTTTACGATGTTGACGATGAAGTTTAGTGATTTAAATATTGCCAAAATTGTGGGTGGCCCACTTCAGCTACATTAAGCGCTGTGCACAGATGTCACAGAAGTCATGCTAGCATGATTAGAGTGTTGATTGTATGAATTTAGGAAATTAAAATATTAGTAAGTCAGTGTAAAATATTGGTTGCCACAGAGGCTCCGAACACAAGTAGAAAAACAACACACAAATTTAGTGACCGAGTAAACGGCTAAAATGTTACACAGTTTGTTTGTTTGTTTTTTGTAGATTTATTTAAATTTGCTTTGACATAATTGATCTCAATATTCCAGATGGCCATGAATGTTCTGTATGTAGTATGGCGAGTCAGATCTGAATATATATAATATATTATATATAGCAGAGATTGGGACTCGAGTCGCACTCGAGTCGCATTTTAATAGTCTTAAGACTCGACTCTGGACTAGACCTAAAATGACAAAAAGGACTTGTGAATATTTAAAAAATGACTCGAGTCTTTTAACCTTAATCATTTACATCTTAAAGGAATACTTTGCTTTTTATTAGGACTGTTCCACTGGCAATAACCACTGCGGTGGTTAAAAGCCAATCACCACCTGTGAATGACGTCACACTGTGGTTGAAGGGCAAGGGAGAGAGAGTGTGCCATTTACCCGATTATTGAGCATCAAACTTTAAAAAGTGCATCATTGAACATTAAATAAAAATTAAACAGAACTGTTCTGTCTGTTATTCAGCTGATCATATATAATCTCGTCTACAAAATTACACACAAAAAGTTCGAGTTGTTATTTGATTCCAAAGAGGGGTATGGCATGGGGGCGTAGTCATGTCTGCGGGAGAGGCTCGTCACCTGGGTTGTAATTATCTCTAACACCTGTCTCTCATTATAGTGATGGTGGAAGGAGACCTGAAAAGGCTAGCCATAGTATCAGAGAGAGGAGAGAGTGACCAGCAAGCACAACAGCCACAAACTGAGAGAGTGCTTTCATTTATTTATAAACTATTTACTTGTTTTGATGGTTACCGTCGATTGTGTGTGTGAAGCTGAAAATTAAAAGACTGACCTTGAACCTGCTTCGTGGTCTCCTGACTCCATTGCCCACAAATCAAGATCCTTTGAACAGTGGTGCCGAAGCCCGGCTTTGAAGGAGAACACCATTATGGAGTCCACACCACTGGGCAAAGTCTTCAAGACCCTCACCAGTATCAAGCAGAACCTTAGTCCTTCCCAGTTACGGTTCCTCGGAGGTGGGGAGGAGCCCCGCCCAATCCCCACCCTTGGTCCAGAGGATCCTTCCCCTTGACTGTCCCTCCTACTCCCCCTGTCTCCCACCTATTGGGGTAATGTGTGTGGATGGGTCCTGCAAAGTAGTGTCGTGGTGTGTGACGTGCAACGCTATGGCTGTAGAGGCGGTGCCAGGGCCATCAACCTGGGCTCCACATCAGGATGAAGCAGATGAAGAAATTCCTGTTCTTAGGGGCTTCCCTGAGGGGATTTCCCTCTGGAGCAGTTGCGTGACGAGTCCCTCAAGCATGCCTTCGACTGAGTGTAAGTAATTCATTTTCAGAAAAAAGGACTGAACGAAATGAAAAGACTTTGAACCCTATAATGGCCTGTTTCTTTTGGCCAGGCATTCACGTGGACATCCCAAATGGTGTGCGGCGTGACGTGAATGTCAGTTGGTGAATCCACCAGCCACCCCAAAAGCGCCATTGCGCCCTTGTCAGGCCGTAGCGGACTGCATGTGGCCATCACTTTGTATTAGTTCTGGTGGACTATTCAACACGATATCCGGAACCAGTGCCCCTGCGCAACATCTCAGCTCATCGTGTTGCAGAGGAACTCTTCAAAAGGATCTCCCGAGAGGGGATTCCAAAGGAAATCCTCACTGATCAAGGCACAACATTCATGTCACATACACATCACAAACTATATTTATTATTAGGCATTAAATCGATGCACAGCAGCATTTATCACCCGCAACCCGACGGGTTGGCTGAACAATTTAATTAGACCTTAAAAAACATGATTTGTAAGTTTGTACATGAAGATGCTAAGAATTGGGATAAGTGGCTCGAACCCCTGCTGTTTGCAGTACGAGAGGTCCAGCAAGCCTCCACAGGGTTTTCCCCATTTGAGCTACTGTATGGCCACCGGCTGCACGATGTGCTTGACATCATATGGGAAAAAAAAATTCAATATGTTCCTGACCTGAAAAATTCAATACGTCCACACTTTGGGGCAGGTAACACAGGAGAATTTGCTCCAAGTGCAAGATCGTCAACGCCAACTGTACGACAGGGGCACTCGACTACGGGAATTCACTTAGGGAGATAAAGTGCTTGTATTGCTGCCCAAATCGAGCTACAAATTACTCACCAAGTGGCAAGGACCCCTTGAGGTCACACGATGAGTCAGAGATCGCACTTGACTTGACTTGACTAGAGATCTCGATTATGAGTTTAGGTGAATGGATAGGAGAGGGGCACATCAAATCTACCACCTCGACCTCCTCAAACCATGGAGGGAGTGCCTTTAGCCTTGGCGACAGTAGTTCTGGAGAGGGTAGAGCCTAGGCCGGAGGTATCTCCCAAATAGAGCACCATATCGAGACCACCCTGGGGGTCTTGGTTCGTAGCCACCCCTATCGTTCCTGTCAAAGAATTAGAGGCAATGCTTGAAATGGGCGTAATACAGGAGTCGCACAGCGATTGGGTCAGCCCGGTAGTTCTGGTACCAAAGAGCAATGGCTCGGTCCGGTTCTAAGTCGACTACTGGAAAGTGAACGCGGTGTCCAAATATGATGCTTATCCAATGCCACGAATTGACAAGTTACTCGATCGGTTGGGCGTGGCTCAATTTATCTCGACGCTGGATTTAAGAAAGGGTTATAGGCAGATCCCTTTAACTCCAATATTCCGAGAAATATTCCATACCATTCGGATTACACCAATTTGTGATGCTTCTGTTCGGTTTGTTCGGATCCCCGGCCACATTTCAGCGTCTTATGGACAAGATCCTCAGACCGCACATGGCATATGCCACTGCATATCTAGATGATATTATAATTTATAGTAATGATTGGCAGAGGCATATGCAACACCTGAAGGCTGTCCTGGGAGCGCTGAGACAGGCGGGACTCATGGCCAACCCAAAGAAGTGTGCAATTGGGCGGGTTAGGATTCTGGGGTTCCACTTGGTCACGGTAGGTGCATCCATAGGTTAACAAAACACAGCAATCGCAGCCTGCCCAGCACCCAAGACCAAAAATTGAGGTAAGGAGGTTTTTGGGGCTGGTTGGCTATAGTGGACAGAGTCGTGCCAACAGACTTTCCTTAAGGTAAAGTCCACACTGTGTGGGAGGGCCGCATTTACATGCACCTGATTTCTATCTCCCCTTTATTTTGCAGACTGATGCATCTGACGGGGCTGAGTGCGGTGTTCTCGCAGGAGGTGGGAGGGGAGGAATGGCCAGTGCTATTTATTAGTCGCAAGCTCTCCTTCAGGGAGACAAAGTACAGTGCCATAGAGAAGGAGTGTCTTGCGATTAAGTGGGCTGTTCTTACACTCCACTACTACCTGCTGGGGCAGGCCTTCACCCTCTGTTCCGATCACTCTCCTCTGCAGAGGCTCCACCACATGAAGGATACTAACACGTGGATAGCCCGTTGGTATCTGGCTCTTCAGCCCTTTAAGTTTGAGGTGACCCTCGGCGGTGGGGGTTTGTGGCATGGGGGCGTGGTAATGTGTCTGTTTGTGGGAAAGTGAAAGCAGTAAGGCTCCTCACCTGGGTCGTAATTATCTCTAACACCTGTCTCTCATTATAGTGATGGTAGAGGGAGACCTGAAAAGGCTCGCCATAGCGTCAGAGAGAGGAGAGAGTGACCCGCAAGCACAACAGCCACGAACTGCGAAAGTGCTTTCATTTATTTATAAACTATTTACTTGTTTTGGCGGTTACCGTCGATTGTGTGTGTGAAGCTGAAGATTAAATGACTGACCTTGAAAATGCTTTGTTGTCTCCTGACTCCTTAATTTCCCATGAACTAAGATCCTTTCACAACGGGATTATGATGATAATTTTAACAACTTTAATGAAATCATTGTTGACGAAAATATGACAAGGAATAAACAACCCTGCATGATATTTCCAATGCACTGACAATGTTTCAGAAGAAGAAAAATGTTGTTGAATAAAATCTTGTTTATTTAAATGATCCAATCGTACTGTGAGGATTTGTATTTTTGTCTAAGCAATGTGTTGAGGAATGAAAGGGCTGATCCCAGTGGAAGGGCTTTCATCATCACCTATTTTCAAATGTATCATATATATATATACAGTACATGAGATAAACAAGCCATCAACTGAATAAATATAACATTACAACTTGCATCTGCTATGAAGTGAACGCACAACTGACCTTGAACAGCTGAACTTGTAGAGAGTATTGAGAGATTTTTAATAACCTTATTTCAACGTGTCTTATATACAGTATATCAGGTTCGTTTCAGACCATTCTTGTGCCCTAGGTCAGATCCCTATTGCTGCCCCCGTGGGGAGGGGGTTTGGGGTGTCAGCAGGTGGTGCCCTTGGCGACCGCCTAGTTCGCCTATGCCTAGAAACCGCCCTTTAGTATATAGCCTATATATGAGCTTAATCAGATAAATCAACAACATTATTGATTCACAGATTATGTGTTATAGTTATAATATAATATTCAAGGCAGCAAATGCACAATGGAGCTTGAATAGATTGAGCGCATTAACGGGAGCAAGCACCTTCATTTAATGTTGTTTGTTGACATGTTATCAGGAATAAACTCTGCTGTGCGTGAGTTTGTGAGGGAAATTAGGAATTGTAACTTCAGTCGGAGACAAATGGACATGTAATTGATAAAACCAAGTCATGGTGTGCGTTTGGCTTGTGTTGCGTGCTATGTATACGCCATTACATTAAGTCTCTAAAAAATAAGAAAATGATAAGTCCCTTTGATAAATAATCCAAAACACTGATACTCAAGTTCTAAAACATTATTATACCTGTTAAAGGACATTATTTCAAAAGTCAAAACTTATTGAGAGGGAATGTAAAACTTAATGCAAGGTAACACAAACTGTTGCGAGGTAAAGCAAGCTGTTGCGAGGTAACACAAACTGTTGCGAGGTAACACATACTATTGTGAGGTAACACAAACTTTTGCGAGGTAACACAAACTGTTGCGAGGTAACACAAACTATTGCGAGGTAACACAAACTGTTGCGAGGTAACACAAACTGTCGCGAGGTAACACAAACTGTTGCGAGGTAACACATACTATTGCGAGGTAACACAAACTGTTGCGAGGTAACACAAACTGTTGCGAGGTAACACATACTATTGCGAGGTAACACAAACTGTTGCGAGGTAACACATACTATTGCGAGGTAACACAAACTGTTGCGAGGTAACACATACTATTGCGAGGGAATGCAAAACTTATTGCAAGGGAATGCAAACTGTTGCGAGGTCATGCAAAACTTATTGTGAGGTAACGCAACTATTGCAAGGTAACACTGAGCATAAAAAGTTAAGTAACCATGTTTTTGTTATAGATTAACCAAGGTAGTTCTTGTGGTATCATGGTTTTAATGCATATACCATGGTACTATAATAAATACAAAATTATGATTTTTTATTGCAATAGTTTTCATTTTCCTGTATTACTACTATGGTTGTCCTAAGAATATCAAGGTTAAAATATGGTTCCTATAGTAAAACTATGGTAAATTTATTTCAAGTGAACACAAAACTATTGTGATGTAATGCAAAATTTATTGCAAGTGAAGGCTACATTTATTGCGAGGGAATGCAAACTATTGTGAGGGAAGGCAAAACTTATTGCGAGGCAATGCAAACTATTGTGAGGGAAGGCAAAACTTATTGCGAGGCAATGCAAACTATTGTGAGGGAAGGCAAAAACTTATTGTGAGGTAACGCAAAACTTATTGTGAGAGAATGCAAACTATTGCAAGGGAATGCAAAATTTATTGCGAGGTAAAGCAACTATTGCAATTGAATGCAAAACATATTGTGAGTGAATGCAAATTATTGCGAGGTAACAAAACGTATTGCGAGGTATCAAACTATTGCAAGGGAATGCAAACTATTGCGAGGTAATGCACGACTTGTTGCGAGGTAATGCACGACTTGTTGCGAGGTAATGCATGACTTGTTGCGAGGTAATGCACGACTTATTTCGAGGTAATGCACGACTTATTACGAGGTAATGCACGACTTATTACGAGGTAATGCACGACTTATTGCGAGATAATGCACGACTTATTGCGAGGTAATGCACGACTTATTACGAGGTAATGCACGACTTATTACGAGGTAATGCACGACTTATTACGAGGTAATGCACGACTTATTACGAGGTAATGCACGACTTATTGCGAGGTAATGCACGACTTATTGCGAGATAATGCACGACTTATTGCCAGGTAATGCATGACTTATTGCGAGGTAAAGCACAACTTATTACGAGGTAATGCACAACTTATTGCGAGGTAAAGCACGACTTATTGCGAGGTAAAGCACGACTTATTGCGAGGTAAAGCACGACTTATTGCGAGGTAATGCACGACTTATTGCGAGGTAATGCACGACTTATTGCGAGGTAAAGCACAACTTATTGCGAGGTAATGCACAACTTATTGCGAGGTAACGCAAACTATTGCAAGGAACACAAAAGTTATTGCAAGGGAATGAAAAACTATTGCAAGGGCACACATGTGGACAGTATGGAAAATGCTAATAAAAACAAAAAGGAGTGATTGTAATGAATTAATGAATATTCACCCTGTGCTATATTGAAAGCACTACAACATCAAAGCACTTTTACCTTGTGAATTGAATTGTTGTTTTGAAAATATACACTTATTTCAAATAATATAATTGCAACACACTCTAAAAGAGACGAGTGTTTACCACTGTTTAATATCACCATTTCTTCTAATTACATTTATTAAGCATTTGGGCACTCATGACCCAAGTTTGTTAAATGTAGCAAGCAGAAGTTTTCCCCATTCATCCATTCTATACGTTTTCAGCTGTGCAATTAAACAGGAACTTTGTTGCCGTATTTCACGTGTCATAATGTGATACACATTTCCAATTGTATACAGGTCAGAACTGCAGGCAAACCAATCTAGTTCCCACACTTTCTGTTTACGGCAATATGTGGTTTGGCGTTGTCTTGCTGGAAAAATACGGGACGTTCCTGGAAAGATGGCATCTGGATGGCGGCATACAGTATGTTTCTCCAAAATGTATTCATATTTTTCTCCATTAATACTGCCCTTACAGTTGTGCAAGTTGAAAGCTTGATGGTCCTTTTCCTCTTTGTCCCAGAGAACACAACATCTGTAATCTTTCCAAAAACTATTTGAAATGTGGACTCTTCGGAGATTGATTCAAAAGCACGACCCCTGGAGTGGTAGTCAGCGTCTTTACTCGCTGATCTACCCAGGCCCCAATATGCCTTTTTATAGTAATAATACTTTATTTTTACCATATTTTTAAATGTTCCTTAATATTCACTTATAATATTAGAAAATACTTCTTTTTTTTTTGTGAGAAATACCCGGTTTTGCTGCTGCTTCTCCTTTAAGACTTGACAGTACACTGTTCTGATTGGCTCTCTCTTCTTGCCATCTCACTACTCACCTCTACTGGGCGGGGCTACTGAAATTGTTAAAGGTAAAGGAGGCGTTGATGTGTTGTTGTGGAGGTGGTCAGATGCAAAGTGTGACATTAAAATATGGAAGAATTAGAGAACAAGTCATTTTGACAGCTTGGTTTCAACAAGGAAGAGGAAGTTTTGAGTTCTGAAACTTACAGTGTGTTTTTATAGTACAATGACCCCTTTAATGAAATTTTCACACTATGAATCTGAGTTTATTTGAGCCAAAGCCATCTGCAATAGGCCAGGTCCTAGTCTAAAACAGGGGTTCTCAAGTTTGGGTCCGCAAGCCATTAGGGGGCGCTATGGAGTCCGTGGAAATTTTCCGAGAAAGAAAAATATTCATAATTGCCATTTCAGTTTAATCAAAATGTTTCTCATAAAGTTTATACAGTATGTATAACATAACTTAAATATTGGAGTGAGTTTGTATTACGCTGTCAACGTAATATGAAGTAGGATAAATAATTTTAAATTTAGTTAAATAAAGCTTTAGTACAATAACAGTATAAACGGAAATAATTAAAACTGTCTTTAGAAAAAATATTTCTCCGTTTTAGTGGGTCCTTAGACAGAAATATATATATAGCAACCTTTATATATTTTAGGAGGGGGTTCCTTACAAGGCAGTCATCATATTTGGGGGTCCTTGGCATCAAAAAGATTAAAAACTCCTGGTCTAAGAACCCCAATTTATGTCATAACTTACTGCAGTTTTAACAAAATGTACTGTGTTAGACAGCATAGCCCATGTACATACTAGTATGGGTATAACATACATATACATCATATACATTCATGCATGTTTAGATCGTATATCATAAATGCACCTGGAAATAAACATTGCTATAAGGCCAGCTCATTTCAACACATCATAATTCCCTCACATACAAATGTCCCAAAAAAGTATTTTGACACTTTTGGACACTTGAGTCACACTTAAAAATGTACTAATATCAACTTAAACTAACTTGACATTCTGAGCCATTTTAGCGATTTTTAGCGAATGCATGAAGTCAGTTCGCCTCAAGTTCACACAGGTGTCCTGTAGCAGAAGAGTAACCAGAGGTGCAGTTCAGCACATTAAATATGAACCCGTTCCACTAACTTTTGACTCGCAGAAAGCATTTTTTTTTTATCATCTAAAAATGACCAAACTTGTTTTTGTGAAACGTTTTGCTTGAAAAGTGTGCTTGATTTGTCATTCTTAAAAATAAATGCCACTTGCTTTGATATTTTGTTATATAATGCAAAGACATTCATAGTGTCAAAATACTTTTTGGGCACTCTATATCTACTCTATGTAAAGGGCAAGAATGTGTGTTGTTTACTGGGCTAGTGTGTGTGTGTGTGACGTGCGTAAATCCATTGGATGAGGCGGCAGCAAGATTAGCCGGGCCGGCTGCTCCCACACCCCGCGAGCCAATCCCAGGTGTTAGCCCACGTGACACTAGATAAAGCAGGCCGCATTAGTGCTAATCCTGGCCTGATCTTTGGAGTGTGTTTCCGTCCCCTTCTGCCACCTACCTGACCCTGTGATGGACACAACCTGTGCAAGGCCTTCCCCACACAGCTGACGCGACCAAAGCCTTACATGCCTGTTTTTTCAATGAAGACCATAAAGTAGGTGCCACGCGTTATCAGCGTTTGTTGTGAATTAAGTAACTTCACCTTTCACCGTGTTATCTATTGCTTTGAGACAGTTCGGGAACAGTACAATGAGTAGCTGATGGTGTTTTATGAAGCAGTCAGACACTTTGACAAGTGAAAAGTATAGACACACCTGCTCATTCTGTATTATTACTACTTTTCACCTTTTAAGGCGTTAAAACTATGAATAAGACAAATGAAAGTATGGGAATAGGTAGTGACTAAAATAGTGCTAAACAAATCTAATATTTTGAGATTCTTTAAAGTCTAGATTCCTGTTTTTTCTCTCAAGCATCTTCACGAGGTGCGTCCTGGGATGCTTTTTAAACAGTATTGACGTTCTCATGTATGCAGGACACATGTTGACTGCTTTTCCTTCAGTATCTGGTGCAACTCGTCCATTTAATTACATGTAATTGACATTTGAGTCATTTAGATTGTCATACGAAGGCACAATTTGGATATGTCTACAACACAACTTTCAAATATTTAAGCATATGCCTTTAAAAGATTTTAAAATAATAAGAAACAAGTTCATTCAAGTCTAGTGTGCCAAACATTGACTGCTAGTGAATGTGAGTGATAGGACAGTAATGGAGTAAAAATTGATTACTAGAAAATGGATAACCATTGATTTGTAGTTAGTGATAGGTTGTAATAGGCGTTGTGTTGGCTGACTAACAGATGTGGAAGTTTCCCTCTTGTTGTTTTTTAAAAGCTACCAACAACCTTGCCAATGGATCAAACTTTTTTCTGTTTTCAATTAGTTTGCAGGTTTTGAGTTCATGTTAGGTATAAAATAAGTGTTTATTTGAGGGAATGTTCCAGGTTCAGTTCAAGCTCAAACAAAAGCTTTTTTGTGGCATAAAGTTGATAACCACAAAAGTTATATATATATATATGTTTGCAGTGACATACATTTTGTGTTTTGCAAATTTTGCTGCTTCAGTATTTGTAGATTGTTTTATAACATGTTTCTATGGTATACTAGAAAACAATAATAAGAATTTAATACGTTTTAAAGGCTTTTATTGGCGAAAACATTCAATATATGCAAAGAGTCAATATTTACAGTGTTGACGCTTGTTCTTCATAACCTCTGTAATTCACTCTGGCATGCTGGATATCAGCTTCTGGGCCAAATCCTGACTGATGATCCATTCTTGCCTTATTAGTGCTCGGAGTTGATCACAGTTTGTGGGCTTCTGTTTGTCCACTCGCCTTTTGAGGATTGACCACAGGTTCTCTATGGGATTAAGATCCGGGGAGTTGCCTGGCCACGGATCCAAAATGTCAATGTAATGATCTCCGAGCCACTTCATTATCACTCTTGCCTTGTGACATGGTGCTCCATCATGCTGGAAAATGCACGGATCATCACCAAATCGCTCCTGGATAATTGGGAGAAGTTGCTCTTGCAGGACGTTTTGATACTATTCTTTATTCATGGCAGTGATTTTGTGCAGGATTGTGAGCGAGCCCACTCCCTGTGATGAAAAGCAACCCCACACATGGATGGTCTCAGGATGCTTCACTGTTGGCACGACACAGGACTCATGGTAGCGTTCACCTTTTCTTCTCTGGACTATTGATTTTCCAGATGTCCCTTGGGCTTCATCAGAGAAAATAACTTTGCACCAGTCTTCTTCTGTCCAATCCTTGTACTTCCTGCAGAATTTCAGTCTTTCAGATGTTTTGCTTGGAGAGAATTGGCTTCTTTGCTGCCCTTCTTGACACTAGGCTATTGTCCAAAAGTACTGGTGGTGACACGATTCCGAAGCTGACTCGTCAGGAGGAGACGGTCCTGACACTTGCTGGACACTCTGGGACGTCCTGAAGTCTTCTTCACTGCAGTTGAACCTCTCTCCTTGAAGTTCTTGATGATCCGGTAAATGGTTCTTTCAGGTGAAATATTCTTTGCAGCAATTTCCTTGCATGTGAGGCCATTTTGATGCAAAGCGATGATGGCTGCATGTCTTTCTTTAGAGATAACCATTGCGAACAAGAACACAATGATTTGAAGCACTTCTTCCCTCCTTTTATAGCAATCAGTCTGCTCTTGTAATCCAATCAGAATGATAGAGTGATTTCACCTGACTAGTACTCGTTCACACTTTCCCAGGTGCTGCTGATATGATTAGTGAAATGATGTTAGCTGGTCATTTTGTGCCAGGGACAAAAAATTGTGAAATTTGGGTTTTTGTGATAAAGTTCATTTTTTTGGCCAGTGAAGCTTTTTGCAATTATTTAAAATGCATCTGATCACTCTTCACAATAATCTAGAAACAATGTGATATAAATGTAGTTTTTCAAAAATTTTTCCGCTTCAGTTGTCGTGGTGTTGATTCACATTGTTTCTAGATTATTGTAAAGAGTCAGGCACGGAGGCAACTGAGATTCATCCTCTGACATCCCGATTGAGGCGAGTCACTACGCCATCATGAGGACTTGGGCATGCCAAATTGGGGAGAAAAGGGGAGAAATTTAAAAAAAAGAACACACACACTCTCTACATACACACAAACAATATGGCCGAGAATGTCATCATAATGGGGGAAAAGAGAGTGAGCTGCGGAAACAAAACGACACTAAACGACACTGACACGACACCGCAGCGAACACTTATCATGACATTCAAAATAATTTCAGCACCAGATGAAATAGAAACTGCTACTTAAGAACAGGAGATGTTCTAGAAAATACACATATCTGACGACAGCTATTTTAAAAAGTAGTGAGGACATGTCTCACCCGTCTCAACCATAACTGACAGCAATGTATCTGATAATCATTAAGGGAATACCTGGAAACAATGGAGAAATTCATTTTTTACCTCTTTTTTTTCTTCCACGTATTTGTCAATGTGGTCATTGTTGTGGAGGAACTAAGCTCATCAACCTGCGAGAGCCCAAACACTGTACCAGCGCTGCAATAGTATGAAAGGCAATTGGCCGAAGCTATGATATGTGATTCTAAATGAGAACGACCCCAAAGTTGTTGACCATGTGCCGCCGCCTCGTGCCGCCCACTGCAAGATGGCCCCAATCCACCCCTGCCTGCTGAGGTATAGGGGCAGTGGTGGCTCAGCGGTTAAGGCTCTAGGTTACTGACCAGAAGGTTGGGTGTTCAAGCCCCAGCGCTGCCAACATGCCACTGTTGGGCCCCCATCTGCTCCAGCAATGTTTATTCTGGAATATTACTTCCTCCTACACTGCTAACATTCTCATAATATCAGGCTTCTAAAGAACCATTTTATCAGATGTCAAAGACACAAAATTCCCTGAAACTGTTAGCGGTTAACACCTGCTTTCTTGCTATAACAAGCTATCTGGAAACGATCTGTCTTTCCCACTGTAGAGAACTGATGAGACATGAGTTAACTGATGTTGTGACAGATGAAAGGAAATAGACACACAGTCGCTTCCAAGAAAAACATTTGATTTGCTTCCTTATTCAAATCCTCAACAGAAGTTTCTCTAAGCTTTTACAAAACATGTAGGAAAACACATTAGATGCAATCACTCTATTTTTCTCGGATTGTTTACTATGTGTGTTTGAGTCTTGAAAGGCTTCTGTGTAATTAGCAGCATCGCTCACTTTTTTTCAAAACTTCATGTACACAGATGACCAAATCATCACTTCTGTTTATGACATCATAGTGTAATCACCATCCATCATTCATCATACATATATCAGTTGATGTCAGACTCAACAATGAGTATAAAGTCCCAGAATGTCTCAAATTTAACTTTCCAATTATTTAATAACGGCCCTTGTAATTAAAGTTAATTCATCAGCAGAATCACCATGGATGGTAGTGATTCACCTCAACAGGGCAATGTCCATAAATGTCCACAAAACGGTCCATAAACTCTGCACACACTAAGCAAGTCCAACATGACCCTGTAAGACCACCATACAGTCAATCTGGCAAAACACTTCCAGTGTGTCCCGTCTGGATTTGTCCTCAGATGTTCTCCATCTGCTGTTCTGGGGAAGAGTTTCCCCACTTCCTCTCCGACTATGGAGAAAACACAAGCTAGTGATAGCTAAGAAAAGACTTTACAATTAGGAAACAGAGAGGATGTTTAACTGCAAAAACAACAAAGAGAGACTAGCGGAGATTCCTCGGAAGGAAAGGAATTTGATCTTTTGAGAGGGTGAATGAGAAATATGTGCAAGCATGCTCACACGTGCACTCAATGCATGCAGATATATCTTAGTGTTATATAGCTAACCAAACAAACACAACAGACAGGTGTGGTGGGGTATGTCCTTTTAGCGTGTCCACATGTAAACTGTACGCACAGACTCGGAAAAATAAAACATGCAATGGACTTTTTCGCACAATTAAATGAAGTTATTTCAACAACAATATTACATTGTTTGAACTGATTTGTTCCAGTCTAGTTGTATGAACTTTATTTAGTCATGCCGACTACACGCAAAGCAAAGTTGAAGTATTGAGCGTGATTCAAACTTTGGTCGCCTGCAAAGTTGCACCATCATGCTATGAATCAGACCTCATGTTTCAATGATGAAGACTCTATATGGACATTATGTGAAAATAATATACTCGATAAGTAAAGTTTGTCAAGACAAACTTTGATGTTAGCTTGGCAAAGACTTGTCAGAAAGTTTAAACTCGTTTTTAAAGGTTTGATGGTTACACAGACATTACAGTTAGACAAACAGCTAGCTAGCGAGATAGATATTGTCAGTCGGTCAGACGGACTTTCAACAGGTTTTATGAGATGCATTCAGCTATAGATTCCATATTATAATAGTGCACTAATTTAACCCTGTAGAGCCTGAGATGTGAAAGAATCGTCAGAAAATCAGGAACTTATGGTGAGATGACATCATTATAGCTTGTAATGTAAAATTATGAGATCTTTATAATGACTGAGCAGAACGCATATATGAAAATACACTGAAATATTAGTTCACACTTCAAATATATCTTATAACAAGTATTTGTCAGAATTTTCTGAAAGCTCTGTGATCATTTTTGTGGTGGGCGTGAGTGTAATGTAATTGAGATTTAGATATACACCTCAAAAGTCTGTTGTTTCATATTTAATACATTGATTTCAAAGGGTTTTTTTCAATAAAATAATATACAAAACTTTAACCAAGCACATGTTGCTTATATTCAGCAAATCCTCATTTTAAAATACCAGTAACAATATAATCATTACATTCACTTTTACTTTATTAAAATAAGCTGTCATTTATCCCAACAGAAGTCAGTTTTCGTGCAAGTCCACTGCCATTTTAAATAGATCGATATGAACATTGAAACCACTCTTTGTTTCACATATAACCACTAGATGGTGCCATAAACATGTGAAACTTGCAAACCTTAGATTGTTTGGCTCATCAGCTTGAACAGAGACTGAAACTGAAAAATGTTGTATCATATTTGATATACACAGCTTTATAGGATTAAATACACTGCATGGACAGATTAAAAAAGTAGCGCGAAACTCAGACGTGTGTGTGACGGTATGGATTAGGGATATACCATACTGGTCGACTAATCGACTAGTGATCCAACAACTGACTAGTCGATTATTAATGGGGTCGACTACTAACATAAATATTTTAGTGGAGGTGGTTTTAATGGGAGACACAATTCTCATATTAATTGAGAGATGCAACTTCTTGGAGAGTTTTTATGTGACTACAGCTTGATGTGCTTAAAAGTGGTTAAAATATGTTTGAACTGCTTGATGTCTAATGAACTAGATGTGTTCCCATGTTATGTTGCAGTTCTGCGCTTTTAAGAGTGCAGTGAGGATCGCCTCCCAAGCGTTCTGTTTAGATTGAAGCGTGTCATTCTGCGTTCAGGATGCGCTTAAGCGGTTTTGAAGCCACTCTTATTTTTTACTATGATAGTTTTGTGCAATAAGATGTTTCTGTTTGTTACCATGTTGAAATGCTGTGCTTAGCGTATATATATATATACTTCTGAAACACATCTGATCAGGGTCACGTGATCGGAACGGATCCTATATTATACATCACAGTATTAACTTTGATTTTATTTAAAAAAAAAAAAGAGTAAAATTTCTCCCCAATTTGGATTGCCCAATTCCCACTACTTAGTAGGTCCTCGTGGTGGCGTGGTTACTCACCTCAATCCGGGTGGTGGAGGACAAGTCTCAGTTGCCTCCGCTTCTGATACCGTCAATTTGCGCATCTTATCACGTGACTCGTTGTGCATGACACCACAGATACTCACAGCATGTGGAGGCTCATGCTACTCTCCACGATCCACACACAACTCTCCACATGCCCCATTGAGAGCGAGAACCACTAATCGCGACCACGAGGAGGTTACCCCATGTGACTCTACTCTCCCTAGCAACTGGGCCAATTTGGTTGCTTAGGAGACCTGGCTGGAGTCACTCAGCACGCCCTGGTTTGAACTCCAGAGGTGGTAGTCAGCGTCAATACTCCCTGAGATACAGCCCCCCCCCCCTACAAAAATACATTATTATCTTTAACTCTATGAGTTGAAAAGTATTTCAAATAACCGACCGACTAGTCGAGTATGAAATTTTGCAGTTTTGCAAGGACGGTGACATTATTTTTTATGTAGACCTAAATGGATTAAGTAAACTTCCACTTTATCATTTAAATTGATCGCACACAATGCAATTAAGTTCAAGATGAAATGTTCAAGAATTTTGTTGCATTAGCTTCTTATAATTTATTATAATCTTAAATCCATTTTTTGAATCCTGTCACACCAATTGTGTTTTATTTTTATTATTTCATATTTAGGTTATTTAAAAAAAAAAAAAAAAAAAAAAGAGTGTAGAACTCAAAGCTCAGATCGTTTAACACATTTAACCATATTTAAATATATTTCACAGATTTCATCTGATTTTTCCCAAAACACTGAAAGCTGAAAATGTCAAAAATGTCATCATAATCTGTCTGGGCCTGCCTATTAATGAGCCTTTTGTCCTGTTGTAATGATCATGAATCACTTGTGAACTTACAGCCTCCATGTTACTATTACGAATCACCAGCACTGCTTCCATTGACTGGGACATCTCGGCAAACAGAGCTTCACCCTCAGGAAACATAAGACTAATTGTTTGGACTTGCTTGTGGACAATGTTGTAGGGACTCCACCCAGGCGGATGCTCCACACCTTCATAAAGATAAGGGATGAATAATGAAGACGAGACAATACGTAGAACAGTTTGTGTCCTGAAAGAAAGAATGTCCATATATTCATACCGTGCAAACACAGTTTTGAGCAGACAGTAAATCTTTAGATTATATAATAGTGTACTAAAGGTTGTTTAAAACAGGCCATGCACTCTTTATGCAAAGTATGCTTTTGACACCAAAGAAAATATTGTACATCAGGGGCGAGGCCACATAAGGGTTAGGATGCCGCTGGTTCATCCCAGTTGATGACTGGTGCACCCAAAGGCTGACGGGATATAGTATTGATAGTTTTTAAATAAAAAAGAAACTGTATTGTGTCACGCAAAATGATCATAGGGCAAATGCATGCATATACTGCAAAAAATAAATAAAAAAAGAAAAAATATATATATATTTTTTTATTTTATTTTTTTATGGTGAGATAAATATATATATATATATATATGTATATATAAAATGTATAAAAAAAATTATAAATAAATACATTATATATATATATATATATATATTTTTTTTTTTTTTAACTATGATCATTTTGGTCAAATACATGCATATACTGCAAAAAAAATTAATAATAATTATATATCCATGCAATATATATATTTAATTATATTTTTATATGGGATTTTCTAAGGGAGCGTCAATGTACACCTGCGTCAGATGGATACTTTTGGGGCATCATGTCATTAACGTCCCGTTTTTTAGGTCGTTAAGTTAAACGTAGTTTGAAAAACACGTCATGAGATTCCATGCACTCACGTAAATCTTAAAACAGTGTACTGTTTTCCATTACAATACTTTCATCGTTCACTGTAAGCTTTCAATTATGAAGGGCGGAACATATTTCAGAGAAATCTGCCTAATTTGGCTTTTACAAAATGAAAGATTCATTTGGATCAAAAGTCAGTTTGTTTGGACGCTCTGCCTTTGATGTCAACAACAAAAGAAATGGCAAGGGGTTCCCTCCTTTTATATATTTGATAAGCCTATTTACTTTGCTATCATAACTCTGTACAATTATATGATTAATTGCATTTTATTATTTCCATTTGTCATTGTTTTTGCCTAAAACAGAATACACTTGCGACCCACCAGTTAAGAACAACTAGTCTAGATATCAGTATTGGAAAACCTCACCAATAATTGTTTGAACATCTGTTTGGTGTCTTCTAGAGTTTCAATGCTCCACGCTGTTCTAAGATGAGGGTATGGAAAGAGGTCACCCTCACCTTCATCCTGTTTGGTGCCTCGTTTTTCCTCCTGCTCATAAGAATCACATTACCAGTTGGGACCTCCTACCCAAAGGCCTTAGAGATCTCGTCTTACTCACATCCATCCAAAGCATCTGCATCACCACCATCATCATCAGCAGCATCCTCAACGAGAAGGCCAGTCCCACGGCGACGGGTCAGAGCTACAGAGAACATGGGCTCTCTCCTCTCTGAATGTAAGGAAAACCATTTTTTTCCCCTTAGGAACCGCGCTAGTGTGGATTAGCTCGTGCCAGGTCGGACTGACAGGAAGTATTAATATGTCATTCTACAGTCTGCGTTCTGTACACGCCTCTGCAGCCAAATGCTGCCTCGGACGTATAACTCCTCGTATATCACACGGCTCACATCTATCACACAAAGCACCAACTCACTTTTTATTTAAACTCTTAAAAGTGCGTTTTATTGATGTGTGCTGAAAGTACTTCCTTTTGTTATGATAAGGATTGTCAAAAGTACAGGAACTGACACTTTTGTCATATTCCATTTAGAGTTATTTGAGGAATGTCTCTGTCAAAATATGGTAGTTACGCTAAAATACCATAAGCTTGCCAAGGCAAGCATCACTATTACTACTGATCACACTTAGGATTAAGGATTTGAAACGCCCTACACTGTTTGTGCTACAGACATGAATGAGACCTCAAATTGTGAGGCTTGTTGAGGAGAAAGCAATAAAAGTGATCGACTCGTGATTTTTGTCTGGCAGATAATAAAACATGGAGAGAGAAAAACAACATAAAAACGTAAACTTGCATTGGAGGAACCGAGAACACCCTAGCAACATGCTAAAACCACCCAAAACACCTTAGCGACCACTTAGTAGTAACAACCTAGAAAACCAGCCATGCCCCCGGCATGACATACACCCCCCCCTCCCTGTCTGCCGGCAGGTCATTCCCCGTCTACCTGGATGAGGGAGGGGACAAGGGGAGGGAAACAAAACAAAATAAAATATGGCACCTACACGCCGTAATGGCGATCGTACCAAACAAACAAAACATTTTAAAAAGAGAGGGAAAGACCAACACGGCCGTGGAAGAGAGAGAGGGAAAAAAAAAAAAACACACACTTACTCCGCCGGTTCTCTGATACAACGTAGCTTGGTCTCCGGCCACTCCTCCACCCTCTAGCGGACGACAGCCGCGCCTCCCCGGGTGGATCGGAGGCAGTCCTCTGGCCCCTGGGGGACGGAAAGCCCCGCCGCGTTTTGGTGGACGGTAGGGGTATCCCCCGCCCCAGGCGGTTGGTTGGGAGCCGTTCCTACGCTGCCAGGCGGCCGGGCTCCTCCGTTGGGGTGGATGGTAGTGGCGAGGACTCCACTATGGCGCATCCCTCCTCCTTCCCGGATTTCAGCACCAGTGTAAAGGGATTAATCGAAAGGAGGCAAGACCTGGCTTGACCATATAAATAATAGTTTCATATAAAACTGAAATAAAAAGACAAACACACAAAGGTGTCGGACAGCTGCCCGTAAATCTCTCTCTCTCTCTCTCTCTCGCACTGCAGCTTCCAGTCGGCCTTTATCCCACACATGATTGAGTCTTGATTAGCCTGATTAGAGGCCGGGTGTGCAGAATTATGACTCGGCCCCGTCCTGCCACACATGTTTACAGACTTTAGGGTTTGTATTTTGTGTTTTGTTGTTTAATGCACGTTACATGCAGTTTATCGTCTTATTTTGGTCTCATTATTACAGCTGTTAAAAGTTAATTATTAAATAGGTACCATACAGTATATGCAAGTATATTATAATTTTTTGTCACTCAAATTGCATACATTTTTAATATAGGCACATTTCTGGTGCATGTTAATGCTAACCTTAAATAGCAGGACGTCCAAAAGCTTTTAAATGGAACATTTTTCAAATGAGAAGCTTTTAATGAATTAGCCAGCAGCAAAGACACTTTAGCAGAGACAGGTCACTTCTATTACAATTAATAAGAGATATTGGTACGCCCAATGGTCAACGGATGTGGAAAGAAAGTCCGCCTTACAGTTAAGAGAGCCAATCACCTTTTAGATACAGACATCGCCTGTCAATCAACTCGAGAACGTGCATGCACATTAGCTATAAAAAATGGGAAATTTTTGTTTATTGGGGTAATCTGAGGTAAAGAAGCACCGTTTTTATGATTCCAGTGTTGTCAGATGTTACCAGGGCTGGACTGGTAATCTGGCATACCGGGCATTTTCCCGGTGGGCCGATGCTCTTTGGGACCGATCAGGAATGGACTTGCCATCGGGAGAACCGAGCGGGCCGATGGGTCGGCCGCAAAATGTGACTAATGGACCGAGATAAGCTAAAATAAGCCCCAACCTAAAGTGTACACCTTGACTATTGCAGACTATTGCATACTGTGGAAACTCAAAAACAAACACAATGTTCAGGGTCATTTAATGAACCAAATATCTTTCAACTGTGTTTGATATAATGGCAAGTGATTTTATAGTGCCAAATTAGCAATTTAGCATGATTACTCAAGGATAGGTGTTGGAGTGATGGTGCGTTTTTTTTTCATCAGTAATGTCCTGACTATACTTTGTGAACAGTTGAATGTACAATATCTGTACATAAAGTGTACGTAAATACACACTCAAGCAATACTATGATACTACAACACGTACTTGGTCTGACTCGTAAAGTAAAAATCATCTTAAAGATGTGTGTAATCCTGCTTCACAACCCTGATCGTCACAACGGTTGACAATGAGCCTGTGAGTCTTGGGACAAAATGTGCTGTTTGAGCCCCTTTGAGTTCCTCAGTGCAATAAAGAAAGTTGCCTTCGGTTGTCCTTTGTGTTTAGTGATATCATGTGACTGAGTGATTTCTTGAATGTTATAGAGCTCTTTGGCTTTGTTCAGACAGGAAGCAAAAATAATTAGGGTTAGGGTTAGGGTTAGGGTTCATACCCCACATTCATATGTGGTTTGAAGTCCATTTAAAATCAGAATTTTGGAAATGCGTCTAAACGTTAATTGGATTTAAAGTATTTAAAAAAAAATGTTGTCATGGATTCAACGTGACCAGGGCTGGACTGGTAATCTGGCATACCGGGCATTTTCCCGGTGGGCCGACGTATTTTGGGGTCGATCGGGGGCGGCCTGGCCATCGGGAGAACCGAGCGGGCCGGTGGCCGCGAAACGTGCCGAATGGGCCGCATTAAGCTAAAATGAGCCGCCACGTTTTCTCTTCCCAGTCCAGTTCTGACAGGCTAACTGATATGGACTACACTGTCTTGACAAATAGATCTGATTATATCACTTGCAAAATGACAGTGCAGATGATCCAACATAGTCTAATGACAACTTATAATGCTTTGGACGAAATGGCAAAATCGTACGACTTTCCTGGAAAGAATCGATACAATACAGGCATCACATTTTAATTAGCCTACTATCAACACTTTAGTTTAAGAAATGAGACGTCAATGAACAGTTTTAGCTACAGTACTCGTTCCATATGTATTCAGGCATTAAAAATGACAGATGTCAACAGCCTGTAGTATGTTTACCTCGTCATGTTCCAAACCTGTTTTCGTTTTTCTCTATGGGAGTAAAAGTCGCCATCTCGTACATTATTATGACTACGTCATGTGATCGAGTAGGGACAATCAGTCCTAAAGATCAGATTTGAAAAACAAAACAGTGTGAAGAAACCTAATGATACCTCAGTTGTACCTCAACACCAATGTGATCAAATGGAGAGCAAATGGTGATCTCAGTAATCTCACAAGTGTCTTCTCTAGAGTCTCAGAAGAGATCAACAATGTCTCAGACTGTGCTCAGATCGGCCAAGATACCAAAGTACAAAGCACAAATAAAAAACTATACAAAAACAAATTATTTGACTTGATTTGACTTTTATGTTACAAGGTTTTTTTCTACTTTGGCAACAAAATGGCAATGTTCTCTCTTTCCACTGTCAAGTGCTGAAGAATTTTACCAATGAGAAATTAGCTTAATTAAAGTAATGGCCAACATCGTCCAATCACGGCCAACCATGTTAAAATAAAATGATACATTATAAATTGTGAATCTATGTAGTGATTATCATTGTCCCGTGTCTGTTAAACATGTTGAGTGATCCAAACATCATCTGCAGCCTGAAACTGAACTTTAAATAGGACGTTTGGATTGAAACTTAGCTGCATAGAGAGCTATATGATGCTCCCTATTTGGTGACTGTCAGTACTGGTCTCAGAACAGTTCGAAATGCACCTTATTTTCATCCTAACTCCATATAAAGCCTCTGTAAGCAATGTTTTTTTTTTCCTCAATGTGAAACTGCACCGTAAATAAAGGATATCTAATAATAAAAACCAGGCGCTATTTTACACATTAGTGCACGTTGTAATTTACATGTATTAAAATAAATAATAAATGGCTAAAACTTTAAAAATGGCATATCAGATGAAACTAGAGACTCTAATCATTTGACTCAAACAGGCTTTAACATAACAACTTGTTTAGGTTTCTTACCAGATGCAGTTTTGTTGGCGTTTCTCCCAAAGACAAACTCCGCTGTGATCAGCGCTATGTTGTTTGGTCACGTGAAAGTTTAACACTTTACTGACAGCACAGAGTCTCCTGAACTGAGATCAGCCGGTTTAAATGAAATGAAATGATGTGTTGCGTATAGCGAACCAAAATACAGCATCCACGCATGTGTACGAGGGGTCACACAAGGTTAATAAACAAGAACTTATCTGCAATACCTCCAAGCAATAACATTTTCCTCTGGGTGTTTTTCTCTCCTAGTCTCCTACCTCTTCCAAAGCTTCACCGAGGGTGAACTGAGGAGGGTGATTGCGACCCTGGTGGACCGGAAGGAGAGGAGGGTCCGAACCGAGGCTGGACGGAGGACCAAGCGAGCACGGAAAGGCCCAAAGCCATGTTCGCTACACGAGATAGAGCTGACCGTGAGCGAGCTGGGTCTCGGGTACGAAAGTGACGAAACGGTGCTTTTCAGGTACTGCGGTGGCAAATGCACCCATGACCGACGTAATTATGACTTTGTGATGGAGCATATGCATTTAAATAACGGCTCCAGCGAGAAAGGCCGGCGAGGCCGGGATAACGGAAAAACAGACAAGGTGCGCTACACACCCTGCTGTCGCCCTACAAAGTTTGAGAAGAAAATGTCGTTCTTCGACAACAAGGACAGATTCTACACCATCCAGAATGTATCTGCGAGAGCGTGTGGCTGTGTATGACAATCTGGTAGCTATGGAAACTTCAGGGAGTATGCATGTGCATTACCATGGCAAAAGAGGATGCTTCGGAGCTTGTGGCTGTGTGGGATTCCATGGTAACTGTAGAAGCTTCGGAAAGTGTTACTGAGTGACACGCAGAAGACCACGGAGCTATTCGAGAATGTAGGGCAAATTGCAATTATAAAACATGCTATGCCACCATGGAAAGAGACAAAGCCAGAAACAAAGTCTAAAGCCATGGCAACTATGCAAAGTAAACTTAGAGTTTGATTACTGGCACAGGCAACTGGTTAGTACTGACCAAACTGATGCAAGGTCATTTTTTCAACCAGAGGTGGATCGCTGGTTTAATCGGATGGGACCAAAAGCAGGCGGGAGATACTCTTGCCTTCCACTCGAAGCTTTTCTTAAAAAACAAATACAGATATATATATAGTATTTAACCAAAGAGATATATGTATATTTATACAGTGGGGTCCACACCAGAGGTTGCAACCATGACACTATGTCAGTGATTTACTGCATGATAAAGTGCATAAAAGTATAAGAACAAAAGAACAGAAATGCAAACGTTTCTGCCAACTATACTTGCTTTTAATCCAAGAACAAACACGTCGTTTAGAGCACAATACTCCGTTATTTGAGTGGAATACCTAAATAGACTGATCTTCAGATGTGCCTCTCATCTGTGTCACTTCATGTTGATATCAGACACACTGAAGAAGCAACACAAAGTCCTCATGGTGGCGTAGTGACTCGCCTCAATCCGAGTGGTGGAGGACGAATCTCAGTTGCCTCCGCGTCTGAGACGGTCAATCCGCGCATCTTATCATGTGGCTTGTTGAGCGCATTTCCACGGAGACCTAGCACGAGTGGAGGCTTCACGCTATTCTCCGCGGCATCCACGCACAACTCGCCACTCGCCCCACAGAGAGCGAGAACCACATTATAGCGACCACGAGGAGGTTACCCCATGTGACTCTACCCTCCCTAGCAACCGGTCCAATTTGGTTGCTTAGGAGACCTGGCTGGAGTTACTCAGCACGCCCTGGATTCGAACTCGCGACTCCAGATTTGGTAGTCGCCGTCAATACTCGCTGAGCTACCCAGGCCCCCAGGAGGTCAGCGTTAACCTTTTGGGAGACTATTTAACTCGCTTTTAGTGCCACAGAGTGGACATTTCACCCCTCAACTGCGGCAATACGGAGCCACGTAATATCATTTTGTAAAATGAGTGCCACGGTCACATTATTTTCATGAGATCAGGCTCAAATGTTCTGTTTATATCCAGTTTTAAATGACTAAATTAAAAAAGTTTTCAACGTGGTCTCAAACGTTTGGACCCCACTGTATTTTCGAGAGTTACAACGAGAGCTGTTCACTTTTGTTACGAATCCAATTTCTGAATACTGAAGTATGAAGTGCAACACGATTGTGAAAACTACCTCAATTTCTTTCTATTTGCTTGTTTTCTTGCTTGTTATGCATGCAGAGAATCTTGCTCGACCGCACCCCCATCCTGGGATTACACTAGTCAGAAATATGAATCAAAGGTATAGAGAAATGCTTCTCTCCCCACAAGTCACTCAGGATATTACACAAAGCATCACTGTCAATTGAAGCATAAAGACTTTCTAATTGGTCTTTAAAGCCTTGCCAAAACATGTCTGGTCAAATCCAACTTTCTCTCGTCTTTGAGACGGTTTCTCCACAGATCTTGATACTTAAGACCCTTTTTTCAAAGGCAATAATGAAGTACAGCTTTAGAGGTTTTCCCATAAGTATGGTCCATCGAAGACCTTAAAAGTTGTCTCCATGATCACTGTTCATGTTTACATTCTTATAAACAACTGACATCACATGACAGATTTAAGTCCTTTTCAGCAGCAAAATCCATCCATTTGTTTTCCTTAAACATGTTTATGAACATGTCAATGTAATCTTTACTTGTGCAGATGCAACACTCTTAAAAATAAAGGTCCTTAAATGGTTCTTTTCAGCACAAAACCCTCTTCTTATCAAAAACCATTTCAGCTCTTGGGTTATTGTTTAATAGTTCTTGCAGTTCTGGGTTTTTTAAAGCAACAGTATATCATTTTCCCTCACGCCATTGTTGTTACAAACTAGAGGTCGACCGATTGTGGATTTTGCATATACGATAAGTAAGGTGGTGGGAAATGCAGATAACCGATTAACCGCCAGATCGTTTTTCAAATCTATTTATATTTTTATTTTCTATACTATACTGACGGGCTAAGACAAAGAGTCCAAAATGAATAAAATCCCAGATTTTTTTTTAATTAATTTTTTTCCAAGCAAATCCCAATTATATAACAAGATTTGGTGCATAACGCAGGACTTGTATGTAAAAACAAGCCCAAAACAGATAGGGGACTCTTATTTTGAAATGATGAAATTAAGAAAAAACTATTGACACAGATTAATCAGAATAAATGTAAATATCGGTCTACCTCAATTACAACACCTGTATGCTGTTATTTTCCCTGTGAAACACAAAAGAAGAATTTCTGAACAATCTTCATGCAGCTGTTTTCCACACAACCACAGTTCATAGTGACAACGTCTGTCAGACTCAAAAAAGCATAACCATAAATCACCATTAAAGGAACAGTTCACCCAAAAATGAAAATGATCTCATCATTTACTCACCCTCATGCCGTCCCAGGTGTGTTTGACTTTCTTCTGCAAAACACAAACAAATATTTTTAGAAGAGTATCTCAGCTCTGTAGGTCCATACAATGCAAGTCAACAGATTCCAAAACTTTGAAGCTCAAAAAAGCACATAAATGCAGCATAAAAGGTTGAATTATTGTCTTTTGAAGCAATACTATAGGTGTGTGAGAGCAACAGATCAATATTTGAAATTTTTTCAACTATTAATCTTCGCATCCGGCCTCTCGCATCATGTAAACGCGCCGGTATGTTCACACGAGAACTTATGCCTGCCTGAAAAAACACAGAAGTGCAGCGTTGTTTACAACAGAGAAGGAGCTTTTCTTAATGCTTGTTTTGGTTTGTAAACGGCTATCAGTCCATTCATTTGTATAGGCCACTTCTTGTATTAACATGCCAACACGATAACAAGAGAGGACGCGCGACCCTCGTTGTAGATTTGACTGAAGGCGAAATTTTATAGTTCGAATTTGTTTAAATATTTATCTGTTACTCTCATACACCTATCATATCACTTCAGAAGACATTAATTAAACCACTCGTAACATATGGATTACTTTTAAGCTGCCTTTATGTTCTTTTTTGAGCTTCAAAGTTTTGGAATCTGTTGACTTGCATTGTATTGACCTACAGAGCTGAGATACTCTTCTAAAAATCTTACATCATACTCATCTGGGATGGCATGAGGGTGAGTACATTTTTCAAAATTGTAATTTTTTGGTTAAGTATCTCTTTAAGTACTTCATATGACTTTTGTGTTATATTCCAAGTCATCTGAAGACATACAATAGCTTTTTTGTGAGAAAAAAAAAACTGAAATTTAGGTCATTTTTAAAAGTAAAAAAGGCAGTTTTTTGGTCCGTTCTGCATAACGCGACGGCTCATTGTTGCTTATCGCAGCCCATACGGCACATTCGGCACATTCCGCGGCCGACCCACCAGCCCGATTCTCCAGATGGCCATTACGCCCATGATCGGCCCAAAAGTGCGTCGGGTCCCCGGAAAATTGCCCGGTATGCTAGATTACCAGTCCAGCCCTGTTTCCATCTAATACGCGACAGTTTCTTGCTTCTGTCACACACAACAGCTTCCTATCATGTTTACACACTCTACTGATTGGTTAAGTTTAGATAAGGGGTTTGGGGTCAGGGCATAATATTAGTAAGTACGTCCATAACGCCTCGTGCGCGGAACTTGCGCCTACTTCCGCATTAGACATCCGAAAGTTGTACAACATCGTTTTTTTTTTTTTAAATCTTTATTGCAAAAAAAGGATACAAATTACAAATGACTTATCAAAATATACAAAACAATATACAAACATAATTTATAGAGAAAATACAATTGAATTTTGAAGCTTATAGGTCATTATAACGAGAAGGAGGACCATATGTTGACAGTTTTAACCGCCTTTTTGTTGTTGGAGCCAGAAATCAAATTAATATAATATACAACATCGTGCGAGAACATATGAAATAGCCAACTCGTAAATTATGTGCGACTTTTAGTGAGATGGGGTTGGCTAATCCAACGGCTCATCTTGGGGAATTTCTAAAACGGCTAAAATCGCTTACAGCTCCTTTAAGCTACTTTTTGTTAGTAACTTCTTGTCTAGCTAGAGTAGCTTGACTGTACGGTAGCTTGGGACGCTACCGTTTCAAAGTACCTTCTCCAACACGGCATATGATTGTTGTATGGACTACTTTTATGGTGCTTTTTTGTCCATTTTACAGCAAGACAGACACGGTCATGCTGGGTAAAAGTTTTCCACTTGAGGAAAAAATAACAGCATATGGGTTGCAACAACATGAGTTTGAGTAAATAATTGTCTTCAGAATTTCTTTATTTATGCTTGTGAACTATTCCTTTATTTTTAAGATTGTATAGGTTCCACCTGGATGAATTGCATGTATAGAAGCACCGTTCAGCAATCATTGTATGTGCAAAGATCATTGCACGGCTAAAAAGACTGATGGTGGTGTTGACAGTTCTAAGCTGTTCAGACATACAGGATTAAGAGTTAAGTTTAGCCCTTGTCCTTTCTGAAACCTATTGTTCATTTCCAGTTCATTTGCTGTGGATATATATATGTTACACAATATTACACCAGTCAGAAACACTCACTGGAAAGTCTGGTTTAGATCTTATACAGTTGAATTTGGTCTAAGTGAAATGAGCCACAATAGCCAAAGCAGTTGTTTAGAGACTAATGCCATAGCACAATGTGTTCACATCTGCATCTCTCAGTGTTAGCTTAGATAACTACAATCTTACTCTTCTGGGCTGTGGTCTAATTGAGTAACTCTGAAGTAATTAAGGACAAAACTTCAAATGAGATTGGAGTCACGCTCTAAACACGACTTTCCTTCAAAGCTAATGGAATTACTGTAAAAACAAGGCAACAGATAATGGAGCACTCATTTAACATTTAACATAAATTCAATGTAATTGAAATGTAAACAGAATTTGAATACATCTTCTTAGATAACTAACTCAAAAGGCAACTGACCCAATCTTGTTGCACATGTCAAATGAACCACAATGAATTGAGCAAGTGCAAACGAGTAAATCTTGTCCTGTGGACATATCTTCTATTTGTGGAAGAAATTTAGGGGCACTTTGCCAGTGGTTGAGCCCAAGTAAGCTAATAAACTGTGTCTAAACTCGCTAATTGGATACAGAACGTGATCGCTTGTTTCAAGCAGGCATTTACAGGACTATGCAAATAAAACTGCAATCATTTCTTTTATGCAAACAGTGACAAAAAAAGCAAAATCCAACTTGAACAAAGGCAATTAAACTATCAATGTTAATCAGTATTTTGGTATTTTTTTCTCCAGTAAATCTATCTAAACATCATTTTAAACTGTGTCAGATTTTTTTAGAAGCTAAAATAGATATTAAGACCTTTTATTTGATTTATATTTGATCTTGAATTAAATACCACTTTGGTGAATTTTTTTATCTTGCTTTGGATGTTGCGGTATTGAGATGCTTTTACTGGAAAACAACACAAAAATATTGATTAAGAAAATTATTTTTTGCAGTGATGGAAAGAGATCCAAGATATTTGTCCACCTCTTACAAATGCCAAGGCAGAAATAATAGGGGTTCAATAACGCTACATCTGTTTCTGTTGGAGTACTTCAGGATGTAATTCTGTGTTAAAAAAAAAAAAAAAAAAAAAGAAGATTTTACGCATTTCAATTTCATAACAAAGTTCAATCAAATTGTATACATTGATTTTTTTTAATAAACCTTAAAATATTTAGTTATTTTATTTTGTTAAAGATTACTCAAAAATAAATGAATAAAGCTTAAAATATAATTTTTTTTTATTTTGTTAAAGATTACTCAAAATTAAATTAATAAAGCATAAAATATGTCGTTTTTATTTTATTTTGTTAAAGATTACTCAAAATTTAATTAATAAAGCTTAAAAAAATATTTTTTCTATTTTATTTTGTTAAATATTACTAAAAAATAAATTAATAAAGCTTAAAATATTATTTTTTCTATTTTATTTTGTTAAAGATTACTAAAAGAATTATTAATAAAGCTTAAAATATGTCGTTTTTATTTTATTTTGTTAAAGATTACTCAAAATTAAATTAATAAAGCTTAAAATATTATTTTTTCTATTTTTTTGTTAAAGATTACTAAAAATTTATTAATAAAGCTTAAAATATGTCGTTTTTATTTTATTTTGTTAAAGATTATTCAAAATGATATTAATAAAGCTTAAAATATATATTTTTTATATTTTATTTTGTTAAATATTATTCAATTTGATAGAATTTTGTTATGAAATTGAAATGCGTAAATTTTAAAATAATGTGCGCGTGTGTGTGTGTGTGTGTGTGTGTGTGTGTGTGTGCGCGCGCGCATGCGCGTTAATATTTACTGTGTCAGCGCTTCACAATCTGTGGAGTCCAGTTTTGGCAGTGTTGGATTTTTCATACCGACAGCAGAAATGTCGATGCAGTGCATCTGTGTTGTGGATTTAACTGTATTTATTGCAAAATATTTTTCATTTATATGTAGATATTTTTGTTGTGAGGGAGTAGCTTATTTATTATGTCACACTTGTGCCAAATGGAATTTCTAAAATCGGCTGAATAAACATACCCAGCTTAAAACAAAAAGTTGCTTGTTTGTCTTTCCTAAGTTTCCAAATTCCATTTCCTGTTTACAGTCATCCACCAGATGT
Source organism: Xyrauchen texanus (assembly GCF_025860055.1). Lineage (NCBI taxonomy): Eukaryota > Metazoa > Chordata > Actinopteri > Cypriniformes > Catostomidae > Xyrauchen > Xyrauchen texanus. The sequence goes on from NC_068284.1 coordinate 46,156,688, forward strand.
GTACTGTAGACTGCAGGTTTACAATGCTGCAATTTCACGACATAAACAGCATAATTCAATTCTGGCGGGAAAATACGTTGGGCGATCTGGTTTGCAAAGTGTTGCTGTTTAAGCTTTTGGGGTGCGATGACGTGACGGTCAAAAACACAATATTGAACCAAAATGTAGTAGGCTAATTAAAGCAATAAGGATGCACCTTGGAAATAGTAGCATATTAAAAGGGAATCTCAAGAAAACATGTCTAGTTCACATTTCACCCCAAAATAAAAAAAGGGTGTTTACATAAGAACATAAAAATGTTGCATTGTGAAATTATTTGTTTGACTAATACACACATGCCACCAAATAATTTTCATTAAATTTGTAATACAGTATTTTTATTCTTTTAAAGTAAAAAACAAAAACAAACATCTGTTATGCAATTATTTTACTATTTAAATCAGCATAAATTAAAGGTAGCTAGTAGCTTAAAGTGCTAACATGATACTAGGGATGCTCAGATGTATCGGATATAAGCATGAAAACACCGAAATGACTTAAACGATGGTTTATTTATGGTTACACCATGGTCTGTTCGAATACTCGATTCTGAATCATTTCATTAATTCAGTAAATCGTGCATTGATGGATACCACACCGCTGTCTCAGTGGGATTCTCCTTATTAAACAGTAAGTACTTTTACTGTCACTGCCACATTTGTAGTGTTGGTTTTTCCACAATAACGTGAAAAGGACTATGAATAAAAATGAAATAATACATGTTCTCTGGAGTTCCAACCCCAAGGTTGGACTGGTAATCTGGCATACCGGGCATTTTCCCGGTGGGCCGACGCATTTTGGGGCCGATCAGGGGTGGATTGGCCATCAGGAGAACCGAGAACCCCATTCTATTATTTCTCATTCTCACGGTAATGCGAAAAAAACACCATAAACGGTCGTGACAGTTGTGAAAGCTGCACTTACCTATTTACTGCATGATGAGGGAAACCATCCAAAAGGCTTTGAGACTGACTTCTGATATATCGGTATGATATCCATTAAAGGAATGTTCCGGGTTCAATACAAGTTGAGCTCAATCGACAGCATTTGTTACATAATATTGATTACCACAAAAAAATATTTTGACTCGTCCCCCCTTTTCTTTAAAAGAAAAGCAAAAATCTTGGTTCCAGTGAGACACTTACAATGGAAGTCAATGGGGCCAATTTTTAAACATTAAAATACTCACCGTTTCAAAAGTATAGACACAAGACATAAAGGATATGCGTGTAAAAAATAGTTTTAATGTGACTACTAAATACTATCCTTTTCTGTGTAAAGTTATAGCCAATTTTACAACTTCGTAACCATGACGATGTAATGTCAACAAACCCTAAAACTCTAAAATGACTGTAAAAATGACGATTTAAACAACTTTACAGCTCAAATAATGCATGAGTTTTAACAGATTTAACAAGTGCTTTTCTAAAATTATACGCTTCACATTTCTGTTAAACCCTCTGAATATTGGCCCCATTGACTTCCATTGTAAGTGCCTCACTGTAACCGAGATTCTTGCTTTTTTTAAAGAAAAGGAGGGACGAGTCAATACGCATTTTTGTGGTAATCAACATCATGCCACAAACGCTGTTGATTGAGCTTAACTTGTATTGAACCCGAATATTCCTTCAATGCTGCACGATTGATTGAATTAAGATTGAAATCGCATATATGGCCAATCCAGTTATCTGATGACAAAATAAGGTAAGTGGCAAAGTAACGGTATAGGGCGATAATTTTTTTCTCCCCAATTTGTAACGCCCAATTCCCAAAGCGCTCTAGGTCCTCATGGTGGCGCAGTGACTCGCCTCAATCCGGGTGGCGGAGGACGAATCTCAGTTGCCTCTGCGTCTAAAACCGTCAATCCGCGCATCTTATCACGCGGCTTGTTGAGCACGTTACCGTGGAGATGTAGGGCGTGTGGAAGCTATTCTTTGCAGCATCAACGCACAACTCACCACACGCCCCACCGAGAGCGAGAACCACATTATAGTGACCACGAGGAGGTTACCCCATGTGACTCAACCCTCCCTAGCAACCGGGCCAATTTGGTTGCTAAGGAGACCCGGCTGGAGTTACACAGCACGCCCTGGATTCAAACTCGTGACTCCAGGGTTGGTAGTCAGCGTCTTCACTCACTGAGCTGCCCGGGCAGTTTTTGTTAAAATCGGTATCGTATCATTCAAAACATCTGTGCATCCCTAATAAATGTTTTGTTGTTGTTGTTGTTGTTGTTGGTCCGAAAACTAGGCATAAAGTATTGTTTTTATTTTTCCATTGATCTTGTGGTGAGATATGACCCGGACATGTTCTTGATAGGTTTTGGAAGATTAAACTTTATACACATATAAACTAATTTGAATAAACACCTTGTTTGGATTTAACCTATACATAACTTTAACAACAATGGAAAAGTTCTGATCAAAACTTTCAAGACTGAAATAGATGATAAAAACCTTTCACAGCAGCGAAAACATCAACAATGGACAAGTGTTGCCAATGGGCAGTAAACATTTACCCCATTGTGGGGTGGTCTGGGTAAGATTGGGGTTAATTCATTCTGTGGGCGTCATTCAGACCACAACATTACTGGAGCATATCAATTTTACAAGAGCAATACCTCTAAAACCTCAAATGGTCTCGGTGAAATCCGGTTTTGATTAAAATCACTGAGCCACTGTAAACAACTTAGTATAAACTACTGGTACAAAAAGCTTCTAGATTCAAATCCTCATGAAAGTGGCACAATATCAGAAAGATTGAGGTGACGGTCTGTTTCTTTGCACTTTCACCACACATGAAAACAATTGAATGTACTTCAACTGCTTCCCCTTAAAAGACATTTTCACATTTGACCTGTAAAAAGTATGGTAATGTAAACAACATCAACACACAAGAAGAGTTTTGTGGCCTTTTTGGTCTTCCTGTCATTAACCAAACACCTTTAGATCAATCTCGCAAAACTAGTCAAGAAATATCTGTCATATTTCACCGCAAAAGCTATAAGATATACTAAATTATATGTTTTACTTAAAGAAAATGAAGCCTATTTTAAGCCTGTTCAGTGCATTACAGTAATGGGAATCACCATAGGAAAATAATGGGAATTACAAACAATCCGTCTTGATGTTTCATTGTTGTACGGTCTTTAAATGACACTTTCTTCATGCAAAATATAATATAAAAATATCAAACACAATCTCCATTTGATTTTTGAGGTGAAATGTGATCTAAAACAACAAATTACCTCAATCTAAATACTAGCCCAACCATGAAGAGGATGCCTTTATACACATTTCCCTTACCTGTACTGAAAGGTCATCAGTTGGAGTCAAGGGTGTAGCTAGGAATGACTTTTGGGTGGGCCTCCATATAAATGGATGGGCCAAGTTTTCAGTGTTTGGGAGTAGCTAACTACATGTAGCGACGCTGCTAACTTACCTACATTTTTCAGTAACTTCACAGTAGCTCAGCTGCTTTTAAAACGGAGTCGTTTTTCCAGTAGTGACTACTTTTTCCAGCAAGTAGCGGTGTAGAGTGACCAAACGCTACATCATGTTGGTCAAATTATATTTAATAGCCTTCCTAAATGCGTAGAAGCCAAACTTTTACCGGCAAAACGTCCCACGATCTGGCAGCATATTTCTGTCTGCTGATCACAATCAGGCAGCGTCGACGACTTCTTTTATAATGGCAGATCATAATCAATAATAGTGAATTACTGCAAACTACTGAGAGCTTATTACAGCTCACTTGGAAGACTCATAAGAAAAGATTGTCTGATGGTTATATAAAGCGAGCAACCACCAGGGCTGGACTGGTAATCTGTCATACTGGGTAATGTCCTGGTGGGCCGACGCACTTTGAAAAAATTTGATCTTTGGGGAAGTGGGCTACACCTGGCCAAACAGCAGGACTGAAAAGTGTGACGTGAAAAGTGTCTGATATTTTTTGTTTTTATTTTATACTGTTGTATTTTATTTTATGGCCACTATAAAAAAAAAAATATTATTTAAAAAAAAAAAATTTTGTATTAATGTTACTATTCATTAAATCTATTAAATACATTTAATATATTTAATTAAACACATTAAATGTATTGAATTAATACATTAATTAATATATGTCATTAGTGTACATTTTGTTATTAACGGGTAACTAAACACCTGCTCAGAGTCTGACTCCACCCACTAGAAATATTTGAAAATGCAGGAAAAGTGGGCAGACCCGGCGGGATAGAGGGAACGAACCGAGTGCGGGGCAGAGCGGGGGCACCTGAGACTCGTAGTGACGGATTAATTGACAGCTGCTGTCAGACTCTGTTATTATTATTCCTCACACGGTCGCAAGACTACATGTACATGAATCTGGCAGTGGTGAGCTGGAACCTGCTTACGTCAGCTGTCACCGCTTACGTCACGAAGTACCGCAACAGCCAATAGGAAAATTCAACTGCAGTAGCCACCGTTCAACCTGAAGAGGGCAGCACTCAGACGTTTTTACACCATATATTGTAGAATTAAAACACTTTATACACAAATGTCAAAAGAATTACTTGAATCAATGACCAGTACTAATAAAGCCCCATGCTTACAGATCATTAACTAAAAAAATTTGGTTTTAGGGTTTAGTTACCCTTTAATATTATTGTTTTGACAGTAACATAAAAAAATATTGCCTCATTAACTAGCTTCAATGTAGCTAGCTACTTTTTGATAGTAACTTGTAGTGTAGCTAAATACTTTTTCAAAAGAGTAGCTTGACTGTAGCTGAACTACTTAAAATTATGAGTAGCCTGTAGCTTGTCAAACTACAGCTTCAAAGTAGCTTTCCTAACACTGCAAGTTAGAATATATGCATTGTTTTGTTTTACTGGTTTATAAATATACATTTGAAGGAAAATGTTTGTATTTGGGTGGGCCCAGGCCCACTCCGGCCCACCCTTGGCCACACCACTGGTTGGAGTTAATTTGTGAAGAGGATATTCATCAAGGATGCTTCAACATCAACATCATTCCCACCAGCAAAAAAATAAATAAATAAATAAAATCACTATGGCAACCATCAACCATCAAGTACAGTCTAAACGGTCAGATTGTATTTTTACAATGAAACTGTGGTAACTTAACACTACTGTCGTTAATAAAATTGTTTAACAATATGACAAAAATATTCTGAAAGCTTCTTTACCGTTTGAAGGAGGTCCGATATTCATGTATTATTATTTTACAGTGGTAACTACGCAAGGGCCTCCAGATAACAGTGTTTTCGTAAACTGGCATTTTTTTTTTTATACCATATGGGAAATTACATAATTCAGCTACTGATATGTTGTTTAAAAATGTATTGGTTGTTGCTACACATCGCAACAACAACCAAAATGCATACGGGGCTTGGTGATGATTGACATGCGTTACAGCCAATCAAAGAGAGAGCTGAGTTTGAAGGGGCGGGGAGATGTGCAGGTGTATATAAGAAACACTTGAAAACCACATGAGACTGCAATTCACCAGAGGCCACCGCAACAGAAAAGGTATCTCAATATATTCTTAAACTTGTCGACATGTGTTGTATTTTAATTGAATTTATATTTATGTCAAACCGCTTTTAATCCTACAAATCATCTGCAAAATCGGTGACCTCAAGGACATAATATTTAACAGAAAGTAATAAAGATATAAAATGAGCTTTTGCTTAATTCATAATAATTTTTTTTTTTTAATAAATATTGATAATGAACAGCTACATAGAGTGAGACTAAAATAATATATTCACATAAATGATTTGTGTTTATTTCTTTTTTCTTGACAATCTCTAGGTAATCGTTCGTCTCTATTGTGTTTATGGCGCCTTATGTTTACAGTTGCCACGGTTACACGCTTTGCATTTATGTTTCCCAGGCAACAGAAGACGCTATAACACTTCATTGTTTACGCACATGATGTCACGACGACCGCCTCAGTCCATTTCTTCATCTCTAATGCACTATTTCTAGAAACGCCAGTTCTTATTGTGTCTAACCGATTAATCTTAGGGCAAAGGTCTAATCTGAGCTCATCAAATTGTGGTTTATAATTACTATTGTGCAAATTCTCTGCCACAGAACTTGAAGTGGGATCCACAGAGTCTCTTCTAAGGTGATAATGGCCGCAGATGCTTTGCAGGAGCTGAGGCAACAGTGTCTTAACAGAGGAGCATCAGGAATCAAGGGTCTCGGGAGGCAAGATAAATATTATAGTTAACAATCCACATGTATATTTCTATTTTAAAGCTGAACTATGTCATTTTTTCAGTGTTTAAATACTTTCTTCAATCCCAGCTTAATATGCAGTGACAACTGTAAGTTAGCCATTCATAGGGCCATTTTCTTGACAACTGCAAACACTGTGTCTGTGGCACTATAAAAATTCCTGTGTTTGTTTTGAGCGGCCTGCTTTGTTGCGGTCCCTCGTCAGCTTATACATTGTTTCTCCAACTTCATATTGTGAATAATAATAATAATAAAATATAGGCTATAAAAAGCTTAATTTGGTCAATATTAAATATAGAGCATTGTAAAGTCTAATGTCATTTCAAAATAAAAGTCCCTAGTGTGTTTCAGGCTTGTTTAGTGTTAAAAGTCCCCTATCACCCCATCTTCTTTTTTCTGATTATTATTGGGATTTTGGTTGAAAAATAAAATACATCTGTGATTGTTTACATTTAGACTCTGGTCTCTAGTGGCACATTACGGTTCAACTCGACTCTACTCCCTTTAATTTCTTAGCTTGCTTTTCTACTGCAGTTTTGTGCCGCCTCAACGTGGGTGGGATTACAGGCTGATCGGCATAGTTGCGTCGCCCCATCCAGCTCTCGTTGGATCCTCTCCTCCGCTACTAATGAGAGGAATGCCTGCACCTTGTTTATTGACAACGGTGTGGTTTTGAGCACAGCCATTTATTTTTACAATTCGAAAGTCGCATGAACAAATGATACTGCTATCGCTGTTGCTAACTTTAAAACTAGCGGGTTGATGTCCCATGTCACAAATCCAGTGACGCTGGTAGTGACGATTCTCTCTGACCAATCAGTGATCTGCAGGGTTTTGACGTCACATTTAGTATCGGCTCGGATCGATTAAAACCTCGACTGAGGTGGTACTAAAAAAAGTACCAAGTACTATCCACAGTGGAAAACCCCCAAGCAGAGTCGAGTTGAGCAATATCCCAGAGCAAATTCTTATAGAGTTTTTCATAGCTCAGAAGACTTGGAGTTTTGTAACATATCCATCCATCTTCAACCGCTTATCCGAATTCGGGTCGTGGGGGCAGCAGCTCCAGAAGGGGGCCCCAAACTTCCCTATCCTGAGCCACATTAACCAGCTCTGACTGGGGGACCCCGAGACGTTCCCAGGCCAGTGTGGAGATGTAATCTCTCCACCTAATCCTGGGTCTTCCCCGAGGCCTCCTCCCTGCTGGATGTGCCTGAAACACCTCCCTAGGGAGGCACCCAGGGGGCATCCTTACCAGATGCCCAAACCACCTCAACTGACTCCTTTCAACGCAAAGGAGCAGCGGCTCTACTCCGAGCTCCTCATGGATGACTGACTCACCCTATTTCTAAGGGAGAAGCCCGCCACCCTTCTGAGGAAGCCCATTTCAGCCACTTGTACTCGCGACCTAGTTCTTTCGGTCATGACCCAGCCTTCATGACCACAGGTGAGAGTAGGAACGAAAATTGACCGGTAGATCGAGAGCTTTGCCTTTCGGCTTAGCTCTCTTTTCGTGACAACTGTGCGATAGAGCGAGTGCAATACCGCCCCCGCTGCCCCGATTCTCCGGCCAACCTCCCGCTCCATTGTCCCCTCACTCGTGAACAAGACCCCGAGGTACTTGAACCTCTTCACTTGGGGCAATACCTCCTTCCCTACCCGGAGTACGCACTCCATCAGTTTCCTGTTGAAAACCATGTCCTCAGATTTAGAGGTGCTAATCCTAATCATTTTATTATACATAAATAACTTTGTTATCAGATGATTCTCCTAAAGTTCCCCAGGGCAAATAAAAAATAGGCACAAATGAGGGACACTGACACCTAGTGGCTTGGATGCAGCATCATTTAAAACAGTTTTCAGTTTCAGATGTCATTGTAGAAATGTAGTATTCACAGTCAGCCATGATTACTTTCATCAATGAGTGAAAGTGTCCGATAACAGGACGGTTACTGAGATTAAGCGAGTAGTATTCGACTGGTCATGTGATTCCAACATGGCCGCCCCCATGCGGCGACCCTCTACATGTAGAATAAAACAGCTTTTATAAGGTTACTGATATGACTGGAGTGTATATTATAATGTGAGTGCTCATGATGTCCTACATATATCGCAAAATTACAATTCATGTCTTTAGGAGTTAAACTTTTTTAATGAGGAAGAAATGACTGAGTGCTCCTTTAAATAGCTTTAATTATCAGATGTTTCTCCTCAAGTTCTTTGTATTTTATTTTAAATGTGATGGAATTTTTGTTACGACATTTTCATGTGTAAAAATATAGAGTCGTAAAATGAACGTGTATGGCACAACTACAATGATTTGGTCTTTGGAAGAACTTATGAGAAAAGTTTGAGTTCATATGGTCTCGTTTATCAAATCAAGAGCAGAAACGTCTGCTCAGACTTCTCTTTATGTTATCTCCAGGATGTTTCGTATTATGGACGATGATGGCAGTAAGTCTCTGGACTTCTCGGAGTTTGAGAAAGGGCTGGAAAACTATGGCGTGTCTGTGGGGAGGGACAAAGCCAAGCAGATCTTTGCCTTGATGGATAAAGACGGAAGTGGCGTACTCAACTTTGAGGAGTTTCTTGAGAATTTAAGGGTAAGAATAACGTGCCAAAGTTTCTCTTGTGTCATCAAATGAGCCCAAACATTGATTATGTTGATTACTAATTATTTTGTTATCCAGTATTATTACATCATGTGAGCAAGATCGACAATATTTATAATAGTTCAGGCTTAAAATATAAAACTGTTGACATGACAATTCGAGGAGGATTATTATTTTTTGCGCCCACTTTCAGGAACCCCTATATCATGCTAATTATCCATTCTACCCGCTGATTCTATTTCCATGCCTCAGCCGCCCATGTCGAATGCACGGAAGCAGGTGATCAACAAAGCTTTTCAGAAGCTTGACCGAACAGGAGATGGCGTGGTGACTGTAGAAGATCTACAGGGCGTTTACAACAGCAAACATCACCCCAAATACAAGAGCGGGGAGTGGACCGAAGAACAAGTCTTCCACACTTTCCTGGACAGCTTCGACTCTCCATACGAGAAGGATGGAAAGGTACCATGCCACTACTTTTTCGATGGATGCATCTCCAGCCTAAATAAAAGTGTCTTTGAAATTATAGACTGTTGTTACTCCAGTTTAGGAAGGATTTAGCATTACACAGTCCCCTCAGTTTCTATAGGACTGGACATATATAATGTGATTATCTCCTTTCCTTCCTCAGGTCACACTGGAAGAGTTTGTGAATTACTACAGTGGAGTCAGTGCCTCCATTGACAGCTGATGAGTATTTCATCACCATGATGCAGAACGCATGGAAACTCTAGACATACTCATGAAACCTTCATTTCTATTTGTGTTCACGTCAATTCGAATCATTCACATCAGTGTTTCTCAATGCGGCTCCCAGAGACCATTTCCCTTTCTGACACTCAATACAGCTTATGAGCGGAAGAGTTGAATCAAGGGTTTTCAGCACTATTCCAATGGCAATTGTTTCTCTTTTGCATTCAGACGGCAATTATTAACAAACTAAAATACCAGGAGAAAACTTTCCGTTAGCATTCTCATCTCAATGCATTTACATTTACATTTATGCATTTGGCAGACACTTTTATCCAAAGTGACTTACAGTGCACTTATTACAGGGACAACCCCCCCGGAGCAACCTGGAGTTAAGTGCCTTGCTCAAGGGCACAATGGTGGTGGCTGTGGGGATCGAACCAGCGACCTTCTGATTACAAGTTATGTGCTTTAGACCACTACGCCACCACCAGTCCATTTTATTTTGCGAAGCAAAAGCTTAGATTATGTGACAATGCGTTTTTCTTTTATTTAGAATAACGTCATGACGCACACCATTTTACCGAGAAAAGGACATTTGAACGGAAACGGCTATTTTAGCAACCAATTTTTTTTTTTACGCATATTCACCTTGTCGATAACAGAAGAGCGCAAACATTGGAGGAAAACTTGGTTACTGTTAACCCCAAAAATGCAGATTCTCTCATCATTTCTTCACCCTCATGCCATCCCAGATATGTATGACTTTCTTTCTTCTGTTGAACTCAAACGAAGAATATCTCAGCTCTGTCGGTCTATACAATGCAAGTGAATGGTGACCAGACCTTTGAAGCTCCAACAATTACATAAAGGCAGCATAAAAGTAATCCATAAGACTCCAGTGGTTTAATCCATGTCTTCAGAAGCATTATGATAGGTTTGGGTGAGAAGCACATCTATATTTCAATCCATTTTTACTATAAATCTCCACTTTCACTTTCAGAATGTGAAAGTGAAAGTGGAGATTTATAGTAAAAACAAAAGGATTGAAATATAGATGTGCTTCTCACCCAAAGTGATTGGATCACTTCAGAAGACATACAGTATATTAAACCACTGGAGTTACTTTTAGGCTGACTTTGAGCTTTTTGGAGCTCAAAAGTTTTGGACCCCATTCACTACATTGTATAGACCTACAGATCTACAGATCTAAGATATTCTACAAAAAATCTTCATTTGTGTTCTGCAGAAGAAAGTAAGTTGTACCCATCTGGGATGGCCTGAGGGTAAGTAAATTATATTTTTGGGTGAAATATCCCTTCAGTAACCCTCCAAAAAGAAGCAGTCACACAAGCCATTGTGCATAGTGTTGACAACTTTTCACCACTTAAATACAGCTTGAGCATTTTGCAGCTTTAATACGAGACACAATCCTTTCAAATCAAGGGGCATCCCAAAATGCCAAATTAAGGAAAGTCCCGGGTAATACAGGACAGTTGGCATCTTTTGTGCCAAATACTGTGCAAAGTGTCCAACAGTACCCCTACAGCAGAAGCTGTCAAAAAAGATGGTCAAATTGTTTTTGGGCCTCTTACTCTTTGTAAACTCAAGAGGTGTCGATTCAGATGGGAATTATTACATGAACCTGGTGTTGTTGTTGTTTTTAAAGTGCCAGTAAATGCTGAAATTACCTCATGTGCCAACGTAAAACAATTAGCGCCCAAACGGCTTTAGCTAACATGCAGTGTTCCCGGGGCCACATTGAAAAACACTGATCTACACAGAAAACCAGCAAGTGTTTGCATGCTTATCTGAAGCCTTCAAAACTCTGTCTCTTCAAATAAATGAGACATGTCATTAATAGTAGCACTGAGATGGTGCCAACTGCGATATAATTTATTTTAAATGGTACGTATCAACAATGTCTCTTTTATCAATAAAGGCCCTTTATTTCCATGTCTTGCTGTCATGTTTAGCATTTTGTTTGCTTCCTGAAGTCAATCAATGTTTGAAATTAAAGTAAGCAAACTACTTCCTCAGCTGTCTAACAAATCCACCTGAAGTTGGTCAGCCATGGTGTTTACACAATACTCTGTCTGAGTCCATTGTACATTACAAGTCCAGCATGAAAGCAGCTGTCAGAATCAATCGTGTCAGATGTCACTTCAAAAGACTTTTATTGATTTCTTTGACATTTCTATCAGCAATCCAAATAGATTATAAAACACACCAGTTATGAAATTTTAGTTTTTAAGTTTGTGCATCCATTCACTCGGTCTGTCCTATGGGGAGTGAGATGTTCATTTAAGATTGTGTCTATAGCGCCATCTGGTGAACATTAATAAAACTATTCAAAAGAACCTGTGTTCACAAACACGAATATGTTGGTCAAACGGATGTTATAATATGCTTCTCTAAGAAAAATTAAACCTTTTTTGCAACCATTTTTTTTTATTGAGCAAATTTACCCTCCAAATTCTCATAAGGGATGGGAATCATAATAAATGTAACTTCAAATTCCTAAACGGTTCATACTTTCCAGGGACAAATGTTTGAAAAGTAGATCATAATTACAACTCCAAGCAGTCTGTTGCCAAATAATGAGGTCATTTCAGATTTCACATTTAAGGTCAGTTACATTCATTCAGTAACCGCTCCGACTTATAAGTGTTTTTGATTTGCTAAAAGTTAAAAGAACCGGCTCATTAGAGTCATACTTTAATGAACCGGACTACACTGGTCACGCTGTATGTTTCGTGATTCAAGAGAACCGCTCATAAAGTAAATTGTTTGGGAACCGGACTAGATTCAAGAGAACCGCTCATAAAAGTAAATTGTTTGGAAACCGGACTAAATTCAAGAGAACCGGCACATAAAAGTAAATTGTTTGGGAACCGGACTAGATTCAAGAGAACCGGCTCATAAAAGTAAATTGTTTGGAAACCGGACTAGATTCAAGAGAACCGGCTCATAAAAGTAAATTGTTTGGAAACCGGACTAGATTCAAGAGAACCGGCTCATAAAAGTAAATTGTTTGGGAACCGGACTAAATTCAAGAGAACCGGCACATAAAAGTAAATTGTTTGGGAACCGGACTAAATTCAAGAGAACCGGCACATAAAAGTAAATTGTTTGGGAACCGGACTAGATTCAAGAGAACCGGCTCATAAAGTAAATCGTTTAGGAACCGGACTACACTGGTCACGCTGTATGTTTTGTGATTCAAGAGAACCGGCACATAAAAGTAAATTGTTTGGGAACTGTACTAGATTCAAAAGAACCGGCACATAAAAGTAAATTCTTTGGGAACCGGACTAGATTCAAAAGAACCGGCTCATAAAAGTAAATTGTTTGGGAACCGGACTAGATTCAAAAGAACCGGCTCATAAAGTAAATCATTTGGGAACCGGACTACACTGGTCACGCTGTATGTTTCATGATTCAAGAGAACCGGCTCATAAAAGTACATTGTTTGGGAACCGGACTACACTGGTCACGCTGTATGTTTCGTGATTCAAGAGAACCGGCTCATAAAAGTAAATCATTTGGGAACCGGACTACACTGGTCACGCTGTATGTTTTGTGATTCAAGAGAACCGGCTCATAAAAGTAAATCATTTGGGAACCGGACTACACTGGTCACGCTGTATGTTTTGTGATTCAAGAGAACCGGCTCATAAAAGTAAATCATTTGGGAACCGGACTACACTGGTCACGCTGTATGTTTTGTGATTCAAGAGAACCGGCTCATAAAAGTAAATTGTTTGGGAACCGGACTAGATTCAAAAGAACCGGCTCATAAAGTAAATCATTTGGGAACCGGACTACACTGGTCACGCTGTATGTTTTGTGATTCAAGAGAACCGGCTCATAAAAATAAATTGTTTGGGAACCGGACTAGATTCAAAAGAACCGCTCATAAAGTAAATAATTTGGGAACCGGACTACACTGGTCACGCTGTATGTTTCGTGCTGTAGATTCAAAAGAATCGGCTCATTGGAGTCATTCACTCAGGAATCGCACTACAATGAGTCGCACTATGTGGTTTGCACCATAACTGTTAGCGAACCGAAAATCTTCCGACCAAGAACTGGGTCCATGTTCCCAACAGAAGTACAAAAATAACATTCATTCTCTACATGTATTTAGCATAAATGTAGTTAAAAATAAGTATAACTATAATGTAACCAAAAATGATATCATTAGTTCTTTTTATTCTTAAAGTGATTAGTTTTTGTTTTTTATACTGTCAAGGGAATAATAATGTCAATGCAAAACGGTTCCAAGAAAGGCAGTAAACATTTGTTTACTGGTTTTGTGAAATTCCCCTAAAAACAATAACAGAGCTAGAATCTTTTACCACACAGCTAGCAGACTTAAAAACATTCTTGTGAAAAATTAACTAGAGACACACTTTGACATAAGACAAAAATTTATTTCAAATGTTTATTCTTTTTTTTTTTTTACTTTGATATTACTATTTTGTAAAGGACGTTTGGAGACATGGTGTGCTAGTAAGTGATAATATACGCATAGAAATGTACAGAACATTCAAGGGTACAAGTGTTTTTTTTTTTTTTTTCTGTGTCTAAATGCACTCAAAACTTCTAACACACGAAGAAACTCTTCATTTCTGACACAATTGTCTCCAATGACATGAAAATTGATAAAAAGTTTATATAGTAAACCAATATTTTAAAAAAGGCCAACACAATACAAACCCACAGAATATGGAAATTAAAAACAAATACAGAGATGCTGTTTTAAATGTTAAACTCTCGTCAAACTAAAATAAAAGAAACATTATTTGCCCCTAAATGAAGCTACACGACTGATTTTGATGCATCAATAGACAATGGGGTGAAGATATTTTTCTCTTTAACAAAGGGGGCGAGTTCGAGAAACAGATTCACTACAGCACAAGTCCACGTGCTGGTTTAGTCCTTTATTCGTTAACACCAATGAGAAATCTAACTACCATCATAGCAGACTAGTAAGTGTGTCCAGATGTTGGTGAAATCAATCGAAAACTGGGGAAATGTTACAACTACACTGGACACAGGTACAGGCAGATGACTGCGGTGCTTCCGGCCAGCTGATTGGCCAATAGGCGTGATGTCATAATGAAGTGGTCTAAAGCTGAGCCAGTAAGAGAGCTAGAGGGACATTGAGAGAGAATGGATTAAAAAAAACGGTCCCGCGGTACACGCTGCAGTCTTGACGAGTCACGTCTTAATCAGAGAGAGAAACACCCTCACACTCATCAATATGATGAGCAACCAAGTCCAAATCCATACATGGAAAAGTCTGTATTTTGTTAATTTTTTTTTTTTTTCCTTTTTGTCGACTTTTTAATTTGTTTATTTGCAGTCCAATAGGAAAAAAAAACAACAACTTAAAACAAACAAAATGATAAAAAATAAAATAAAATAAAAAAAAGATTCCAGATTTACAATACATGTTGAAGGGGAAATGAACTAAAGAAGTTTGGGTGAGAGAGAGAGAGAGAGAGAGACTCCGGCCCCCGGGGTCCACAGCGCCGGTCCGAGGGGGGGCTGTTCTGGGCTTTCCCCAGAGATGCCTGCACTAAAACCCTGGAGGGCAGTTGTCAGACGAAGGTGCTATGTGCTCTCGGCTGCGAGGGTCTCGCTGTTCTCACAGTTGTCTGAGAAAGAAAAAAAAAAGTATGTTAGCATTTTTGTATAGCTAGATTAAAAAAAAAAAAAAAAAAAACACCCAATCATGAATCATGTCTAGTTAACGCTTAGTCATGTTAACACGGTACACGGTTAACATGACTAAGCGGTTAACAAACACGGTTAACATAAGGTAATGCATATGGTAATGCATAAGATAATGCATATGGTAATGCAATGTTAATGCATAAGGTAATGCATATGGTAATGCATATGGTAATGCAATGACACATGCATAATGTAATGCATATGGTAATGCATAAGGTAATGCACATGGTAATGCACATGGTAATGCACATGGTAATGCACATGGTAATGCACATGGTAATGCACATGGTAATGCACAAGGTAATGCATATGATAATGCATATGGTAATGCATAAGGTAATGCACATGGTAATGCATAAGGTAATGCATATGGTAATGCATATGGTAATGCATATGGTAATGCATAAGATAATGCATAAGATAATGCATATGGTAATGCATATGGTAATGCATATGGTAATGCATATGGTAATGCACATGGTAATGCACATGGTAATGCATAAGGTAATGCACATGGTAATGCACATGGTAATGCACATGGTAATGCATATGGTAATGCACATGGTAATGCACATGGTAATGCATAAGATAATGCATATGGTAATGCACATGGTAATGCACATGGTAATGCACATGGTAATGCATATGGTAATGCACATGGTAATGCACATGGTAATGCACATGGTAATGCACATGGTAATGCATAAGATAATGCATATGGTAATGCACATGGTAATGCATATGGTAATGCATATGGTAATGCACAAGATAATGCACATGGTAATGCATATGGTAACTAACAATGAACCATATATATTTTTAACAGCATTTATTCATCTTAGTTAATGTTAGTAAAATAATGCAATTTTTTATTGCTAGTTCACCCTTTAAGCTCAGATGGGCCAGTTTGCAGAATGATCAAAATAGAACTACAGTCTTGACCAACACAAAATGGGTATTGTTTTCAAATTTAGAAGCACTACTTTCCAATGCATGACCAAAACTGAACTAGTGCTTTGAAATTTGCAGACAAATCAGAAGTTTCTCCATTCTTCTTTACTGGACCTCTCAAGCTCCATCAGGTTGGATGGGGAACGTCGGTGCACAGACATTTTCAGATCTCTCCAGAGATGTTCAATCGGGTTCAAGTCTGAGCTCTGGCTGGGACACTCAAGGACATTCACAGAGTTGTTCCGTAGCCACTCCTTTGTTATCTTGGCTGTGTGCTTGGTGTCGTTGTCCTGTTAGAAAGTGAACCTTCACCCCAGTCTGAGGTCCAGAGCACTGTGGAGCAGGTTTTCATCAAGGATGTCTCTGTACATTGCTGCATTCATCTTTCCCTCGATCCTGACTAGTCTCCCAGTTCCTGCCGCTGTAAAACATCCCCACAGTATGATGCTGCCACCACCATGCTTCACTGTAGGGATGGTATTGTCTGATTTACCTCCATGATCGTGGGGAAATGAAGGTTCAGTTACAGAAAGCACCTCACGTACATTTTCAAGTGACGTGACCAAGTGCCTGACGTCATTGCCATGGTAACCAGATACTCACACCAGTTCCATGCAGCCAATCCATGAGGTAAATTTCCTTCAGATTCATGAGTTTAGTGCATTTAGTTTTTATTTAGTACAGCCCTGAAGAAGCTACTTGACAACACACACTCACATATATTCCACATTACAAAATAGTAACTGAATTTAACATCTTATGCACATTTGAGTTCTTCCCAACAGTGGCTATATATATATATGCTAACATATTAATGTGCTGCAAGATGAAATATATCGGCTTCTTTCAGCTCGTTGTTGAAAACACATTTATTATTGGTGCATTTCTACTTGTGCTGAATGACAGGATGACGTCATTGCCATGGTAACAGATACATTTCAGCAGATTTGCAGAAAGACTAGAATGAAAGTATCGTCAAATCAACGTCAATCAAATTCTCTGCAAACGATATAAAAAAAAATGGTAAATGGTCTGCACTTATATAGCACCTTTTTGAACCTTAGAGGTTACCAAAGCACTTTACATTGTGACTCATTCACCCATTCACACACACATTAACATTCACACACCAATGGTGGCAGAGCTACCATACAAGGTGCTAGCCTGCCATTGGGAGCAACTTGGGGTTCATTGTCTTGCCCAAGGACACTTCGGCATGTGGAGTCATGTGGGCCGGGAATCGAACCACCAACCCTGCGATTAGCTGCCGACCCGCTCTACCACCTGAGCCAGAGCCGCCCATGGACAATAGCGAGAACGAAAATGAGTACATCAAATGTAAGTAGAGAAAAATCAGTGAGCCTACCAACTGAAACCAGAACATAATTACAATGTTTAGAGAATTGTCAGGACACCGGGTCACACCTCTTTAAAACCAGACGTCTGGTCACCCTACTTAATCACAACGAGGAAACAATCCCTCATACAACATTTAAAGCCATATGAATAATAATTAAAGACTTGTTGCTCCGCGTCAAGACCTTTTTAAAACCTTATTTTGCGGAAGGGTGAATTCAGACTTTAAGACCTTTTTAAGACCCGCGGAAACCCTGATGAATCACTTTTAAGCACTTTCAACAAAACATGCAGATTTTTAAGGTATTCCAGTACTTACATTTCAAAAAGCGAAATTCAAGCACTTTAAGGACCTTGTGCGAACCCTTTATATAATGTCAAATCAGACAAAAAAAAGTGCATTTTTGGCTCAAGTTGTTTTGTGGTTTTTCAGTAGTTTCTTAGGCTGAGAGTCTCAGAATTTATAAAAATCTATATCATTAAATTTTGTAAAAGTTTTCTATTAAATGAGACCAAACACATTAATCCATTATTCTGGGTATGCCTCTGAAACAGCAAATCTTTAAAAACACCCTCAGAGCTTAAAGGGTTAACAAATGTAGTTAACTAATGTTAAGTGTTACCCTTGTGGCTATACTTTTGAGACGATCTGTATCGATTGAACTTATCTTGTACTGAACACACGCAAAAATAAAGGGATCATACCGCTGGCGGTGGAATTTCCAGAGCCAGTTGTGTTGTTAGCGCTGCTGTTGTTAGCGGGCTCGTCATCGTCACTTGACTGTGGTATGTCTAGTTCGGGCAGGGCGGGCGTGCTCTCAGGTTCCTGTTCAACACGACTCCGCAGGGCCAGGATTCTGTGATGCAGCGCAGCGGCCAGCTGACCAACGTCTTTAGAGCTCGCCTGTCAAAACATCACAATTATTTAAAACTAAACCATTGAACAGTAAACCTTTAAAGAGCATGTCTGGCGTGCATTAAGCAATTAGATCACTTGCGGAACGTTTGGAAAAATGTTATTTGTTATTTTATCAAATTTACACCATGATACCCCAGATCCGGTTTGATACTAGTAACATTCATTTCTATTTACACCGTTACTGACAAGTCTTGTCATAATGCCCTTTGCCATAATGTAGTTATATAGGCTGATGCAGTGCACGTCTTGTGCTTCACTGTTGAAAGTATTCATATTACTTTGAATTACAGAAAGTGCAGATGTCCAATGATGCATGCAAAACTATAAATGCATAAACAATACATGCATAAAAATTATAATAAGTCAAACTTCTGATTACTTCTGTTATTCGGCTAAATATCGTGCTATATACACCGATCAGCCACAACATTAAAACCACATGCCTAATATTGTGTAGGTCCCAATCAGTGCCCAGGGGATCAGCAGTTGCAGAAATACTCAAACCAGCCCGTCTGGCACCAACAATCATGCCACAGTCCAAATCCCTGAGATCAAATTTCACCCCATTCTGATGGTTGATGTGAACATTAACTGATTGGCTGATTAGATAATCGCATGGATGATTGTTGGTGCCAGCTGGGCTGGTTTGACACACAACAGTCTCTAGAATTTACTCAGAATGGCGCCAAAAACAAAAAACATCCAGTGAGCGGCAGTTCTGTGGACGGAAATGTCTTGTTGATGAGAGAGGTCATTGGAGAATGGCCAGACTGGTTCAAACTGATAAAGTCTACGGTAACTCAGATAACCACTCTGTACAATTGTGATGAGAAGAATATCATCTCTGAATGCTGTTCTGAGATGCGGGTTGGCGCTGTTTTGGTGGCACGAGGGGGAGCTACACAATATTAGGCAGGTGGTTTTAATGTTGTGGCTTATCGGTGTGTATTAAGCTTTAACTAAAGTATAAAGTTTAAGATTGTTACACAAGAGTCCATCCTACCGATATGAGGAAAACCTTGACGCCCTGGTCTTCGGTGTCCATAGCTGTGATTCGAACACTCTTCTCGCTGGCTTTATCCACCTGCATCTGAGGCCAAAGCTTTGTGTTGAGAATCAACCGCAGACTGCCCTGCGTACGCATCACTGCGTGAAAGAGAGAGACATTGAACGGGATTGTTTCATGCAGACAGAGAAACAGTCAGACCCCTATGAAGAAACATGACATACCTAATCTAGACTGTAACGTCCCGTCATCGGTGGATGCCATGTCGTTCAGTCTGAGCAGACCGCGGCCTCGTTCAACCCATGACTGAGCCGGCTTATCAAACACAAATAACTTGGACTGCATCTGTGGAGAAACACAATCAAACCAGCTCATTACATGTGTTAAGTTGCAGTGAGACAAAACACTGTCCTGCAAAAAATCAAGGTATCAATTTGTTTTAAAAATTGGCAGAGATTGCTGTGGTGTATTTTCAACTAAATGTCAGGTTTGTCTTGAAACAGATTCAAACGATTATACTGACATCCTGAGATTTGAATGAAACATTGAGAGCATTATGATGCCAATTCAATGTTTCAACCTCGTGCAAACGTGCGTGGACGTTGTATTTTGGCTTTACTATAAGCAATGCATGATTTAAATACATTTATACCGACTGATCTCAGTTCAGGAGACTCTGTGCTTTCTGTAAAGGGTTAAACATTTGACGCACATAGTCATGTGGCAAAACAACATAGCGCTGATCACAGCGGAGTTTGTCTTTGGTTGAAATGCCAACAAAACTACATCTGGTAAGAAACCTAATCAAGTTTTTACATTACAACCTGTTTAAGTAAAAAATTAAATATCTCTAGTCTCTAGAAGATATCTCTTAAGAGTCTCTAGTTTCAGCCGATATGCCATTTATTTTTTAAATAAGAGCGATTTATCATGAAACGCCACGCTGCTAAACACAAGGTCCGCTACAGTGTACAATAGCACAAGGTTTTCATTAGAAATCCTTTATATACTGTTCATTTTCACATTGAGAACTGTTTTTTTTTTTTGGCTTTCAGAAGCATTATATGGAGTTATGATGAAAATAAGGAGCATTTCAAACTGTTCTGAGACCAGTGCTGACAGACAGCACACTGGAGGTTAAGTCATTCACTAAATAGGGAGCAAGGGAGCATCCTATAACTGTTCTGAGACCAGTGCAGACAGACAGCACGCTGGAGGTTAAGTCATGCACTAAATAGGGAGCAAGGGAGCATCCTATAGCTCTCCTATAACTGTTCTGAGACCAGTGCAGACAGACAGCACACTGGAGGTTAAGTCATTCACTAAATAGGGAGCAAGGGAGCATCCTATAGCTCTCCTATAACTGTTCTGAGACCAGTGCAGACAGACAGCACGCTGGAGGTTAAGTCATGCACTAAATAGGGAGCAAGGGAGCATCCTATAGCTCTCTATAACTGTTCTGAGACCAGTGCAGACAGACAGCACACTGGAGGTTAAGTCATGCACTAAATAGGGAGCAAGGGAGCATCCTATAGCTCTCCTATAACTGTTCTGAGACCAGTGCAGACAGACAGCACACTGGAGGTTAAGTCATGCACTAAATAGGGAGCAAGGGAGCATCCTATAGCTCTCCTATAACTGTTCTGAGACCAGTGCAGACAGACAGCACACTGGAGGTTAAGTCATGCACTAAATAGGGAGCAAGGGAGCATCCTATAGCTCTCTATTAAGCTAAGACGCATTCACTCCTACAATCCGACCAAAAGTTCAGTTTCAGGCTGTAGATGATGTTTGGATCAATCAACATGTTTGACACACATGGGACAATGATAACAGTACATAGAGTCACCATTTGATTGGACGATGCTGGCCAATACTTGTAACAGAATTAATTAAGCTAATTTCTGATTGGTAAAGTGCTTCATAACTGGCAATGACTTGTTTGTTTGTTCGACAATGCAAAAGAAGAACATTGAGATTTTGTTGCCAAAGTAGAAAAAACATTTTTACTCAAGTCAAATCAAATCAAATCATATCATTTTTATTTGTGCTTTTCCCAATACACATATTTACAAAGCAGCTTTACAGAAAATCAGCTGTAATGTCTATAACATCTCAAAAACATGAATAACAATCACTTCTCGAAACATAATAAACAATTACATTTTTGATTGCCTCCGCTTCTGAGACAGTCAATCACGACACAGTGGAGACTCACAGCATGTGGAGACTCATGCTACTCTCCGCGATCCACACACAACTCACCACAAGCCCCATTGAGAGCGAGAACCAGAAATCGCGATTTCATGTGACACTTCCCACCCTAGCAACCGGGCCAATTTGGTTGCTTAGGAGACCAGGCAGGAGTCACTCAGCACACCCTGGAATCAAACTCGTGACTCCAGGGGTGGTAGTCAGCGTCAATACTCACTGAGCTACCCAGACCCCCTATCTTGTTATTTTTTTTTTTATATTTCACAACTTAGTCCCACTGTCCACATTGCACAATGTTGTCATATATTTTAAGGCAAACTATTTGATCTAGATTTTTTAGGTGCTAGTTGTTACAAATCAAATTGCACACAGTAGTCATGCTAACCAGAGAAAAGTATATTCACTATATTTCCATGACTCAAATATTTTCAATAACAATTTTAAAACCACTTGATATTTCCAGGTTTTCCATGATCAAGTGTACACAACCTTACAGCTGGGTCTACTCTGACTGCAATGGTGCAATTTAAAATGTTCAGAGGAATCACAGTTGGTGTCTCACCTGTAAGACATTGCTCTCCGCCTCCTCTCCTGTACGGACCTCCACCTTCTCCAGAATGCACTTCTTGGCAGTGGCTTTGGTGTACGCGGCTGCCGATTCTTCCAGAGACTCCGTTACATTGTGATCTGACAGACACACACACACACACACACACACACACACACACACACACACACACACACACACACACACACACACACACAATGAAACAAGATCAACAGCTGGCAATAGCTCTAAATCTACTGAAATCCACTTGCTGCCTAATATGGTGTAGGTTTAGCTGAATATTAATGATATTCACGGGGCGGCTGTGGCTCTGGTGGTAGAGCGGGTCGGCCACTAATCGCAGGATTGGTGGTTCGATTCCCGGCCCACACGACTCCACATGCCGAAGTGTCCTTGGGTAAGACACTGAACCCCAAGTTGCTCCCAATGGCAGGCTAGCACCTTACATGGCAGCTCTGCCGTCATTGGTGTGTGAGTGTGAACTTGTGTGTGAATGGGTAATTGGGACACAGTGTACAGTGCTTTGGTAACCTCTATACGGTAAACGCTATATAAGTGCAGACCATTTACCATATTGAATATTATTTAGGTCACGGTGACAACAAAAATCAGCCAATCAGAATGTATTTTATATTATATATATATACACACATTACGTGGAGCAGGGTTTTGGATCAATGAGGTTTCACTGTGGGCGGGGCTACTCGGCGCGATGCAACGAAAAGAGAAAACAAGTGACTGAAAAAACGTCTTGAGGTGATTGTAGCTTGTTAGAAGGCAAAATGTATCATCCATCTCTTTAATCGAGTCACACCTAGTTAGGACACTTGTGAAGGCCCATTCACACCAAGAGTGAATATCCATCATGAAAATGTGATGTGAAAGACCTTAACCCAGGTCTGTAGGTGCAGCAAGAATGATAATACTGTAAAAAATTTAGGATTACAAAATAAAAGTCCCTGGAACCACAAGTCAGGTGGAACCAGGTATGTGGAACCATACAAAGCTTAGAATCTGAACTTTTCAAAGTCACATTTGCATTTATGTTACATAAAACAACAAGCTAACAACTGAAAGCCTCCATGTCGAAAATGAGCACCACCCTTTAGTAATGATGTAGAAATATCAATATGAAAGCATTTCATATAGCACATAAATAGACATATCATACATCAAAAATTCATCATTTATCAAAAGAATCACAAATGGAAATAGGTCAAATGTCTCCTCTTATTACTGCTTCTGTAAGACCCAAATAGAAACAAACTCTATATCAACTCTTATCTTAGGCTGTTTTCTTTAATATGAGCAATTGTTTACTTGTTTGTGAGCTTGTTTGGGCAAATAATCCAATGATATGTCTCAACAAAATATGCAGTCCAGAAGAAAAAGCATGATAAACAAAGCATCTGCAACTATGTTTGATTAAATGTTATATATCATTACTGAAGATCTCAGCTTTCTAACGACACCAAGATTGGAAGGTCTTTGTACACTTGCTTGTGCGCTTAGCTGCGTTAGAGCGGCACCTACATTTTAGATCTGTATATTGTGATGGAGGGTAACAGAGGAAAGAAAAATCCAAGTACTTGCTGCCATCTAGTGGAATTAAATAAGACTTTTGCAAGAAAATAAGAGCAAACGGAACAGAAATTACATCCTTTTAAACTTAGAAAACCCCAAAATTATCCTAAGATTGTAAACATGTACAATATTCTTTGTTATTGGAAATTCTTACAATTTGACGTTTTTTCCCCCCTGTAAAATGAGACAAATGTTATGCAATTAGTCCACAGTAAATGTGTATGGTGAGCTTATAAATTCAGCCTCAGTTGGGGACGAATGGTTATGACGAAAAACAGGACTGAGTGGCAGGGCTCCGACAGCAAGTCGAGTAGTGTAAGCTTGGCTTAAGCTACTAATTCCAGTATTATCAGATGGATTGTTTTATGCATTAAAACACACAAATCACCGGTTTCGCTTAGCTTTTGGTGTAAATAGACCCTTATTCAAAGCTTCTGTGCATCAGTGAGCTGGACACCTACTTTTCTCAGGTGTGGTCTCTTGTGACGATGGCTCAGACACTGGAGCCGAACTGTCTTTACTGCTCTCGGCTGATAACTCGCCCCCTTTACGTGGACTCTGAAATAATTGAAGCACACACAAACTTTATTACATTTTGTTAGAATTTGTACATGCTTTATTAAAAGCATAACATCCTAAACACACACACACACACACACACACAAAAATAACAGTTTAAAAATGTGTATCTGTGGTGAACTTCAAAACTAGCCAGATGATTCTCTCACCAGCACTCTCTCAGACATATTCTGGCCAAAGACGAACTTGGAGCCTTTATCTGAACTGTTGGTGGAATTGTTGGAGCTGAAAAAGCACACAGAGGAAGATTTACAGGACTGCAGAGCATTGGACTTGAGCCAGAGAGAGAATATTTTTTAAAAGGCTTCTGAAAGCTTTTGAGTCGGTTACCTAGACGTGCCCATGTACTGTAAGAAATAATTTGTCCTCCCAGACTGAGACTCTCGTGTGGGGTCTTTAGAGTCACTGGACGTGCTGTTCTCATCCAACTGTGGAAGAAAAAGTTACAGGATTATCCTCAGCAAACTCTCAATAAGGGCTGGGTGATTTATCGAAAATGCACATCATGTTTGTGATTATTTGACTGGCATTATACAATTCATATTCAGTTTCTAAATATTTCTTGTTTCTTTGTACTCTCAAAGACATCATTTGTGAGGCAAAGTAAAGTTGGAGCCGGGGTCAACGCTGCCACGTCACTCCACAGACTTCAGCAGTGCTGATGTGAGTCACGTGAAAGCTCCTTCACATATAAACATCACTTTTAAGCATTAATCATAACTCTTCCACCCCCCTATGAGGTAGACGCATATGGCGATGCCATTCAAAGTGAACAGACCACAAGCTTCTCTCATTCTTTCGGTCAGATCATTCAGTTTGTTTCCAAATGAGCCCTTCCCGATCCATTCCTGTCCGACACAGTGTCACTGTGCATGAGCTGCTGTACCAAGCACACCGTTGGATGCTGCTGCAATCAATCACACGGTAGTCGAGCATATGTTCAGAGTCCGACGACCACCACCACCCCTCCCCCGCCTCCAAAACAAAAACTCTACGGATCTGCACAAATCACAAAAGTGATCGATTTTGGTTTCAAAATGGCGAATTTCACAGAAAGGCAAGGAGTTTGCATCCCTGATGATTCAACGATTTATATGCTGCATCTTAATATAGATTTAAATGAATTACATGATATGCCTAATAATTAAATCGCATCTGTACTTGCTGAGAAAGGCCCACAAATAATACGTCATGATTCATTAATAGGGATGCACCGATTTATCGGCCAAACATCGGTATCGGCCGATATTCGCCTTGTTGACTGCCATCGGCAAATACGATGTCATTCACCGATGGCAGTGGACGATGTTTATCTCTTTATATGCTTGGGTTATTTTCGGTCGATTTGGACTTTGTTAAAAAAGCAAAACGCACCACAACGAATAGAGCTAGGGTTGGGCGATGTCCCCTAAATTGGCAGTTGACGATGTTGACAGTAAATCATCGCGATGGACGATGATATCGTCGGGGGGGGGTTGGGGATTTATATAATTTTCAAAAATGATATGACAAATTATAATTTCGTTATTTTACTAACCCAACTAATGACTCGTCGGCGCTTTATCAGTAGGTTGCACGACATGTCAAGCATTTTTTTTTTTTAGCTTTCACTTAAGAACAGTTGTGCACTTTTTATTTTAATATATCTCTTTACATAAATACTATTTTCCACATAAAAACTATAATTTCGTTATTTTACTATCCCAACTGACTCATCCAGCTTTCCAATAGGTTGCACGTAAGGGGAAAAATATTTCTTCCACTTAAGAAGAGTTGTGCACTTTTAAGCACTTTTTATTTTAATATATCTCTTTACATAGATATTTTTTTCTACTGAAAAACTATAATTTCAAGTTATTTTACTAGCTCAACTAATTAGTACTCATCCGGGCTTTTTAATATAGGCCTATTGCACGTAAGAAAAAAAAAGTAGCTACCTTCCACGTAGAGTTGATACAATGGCGTTGGTGTTGGTTGCTAAAAAGGGTACTACTACGCCTATATGGCAATTTTTGGATTTAGACCTGATGAGAGTGGACAGCCAAGGGACCTGTCCGAAGTTTTGTGCAAAAACTGCTCATGTGTGATCCGCGCAAAAGATGGGCAGACGACCAATCTTCATGACCACTTGCGTGTGCGCCATCCAGCAGAATATGCCACCTTGCCTGCACGTGCTGGGCCTAGCAAAAAAACTAGCCAGGGTCAGCAGACGATAACTGGGGCTTTTGCAAAAAGCACATATAAAACCAACAGTGACAGGTGGAGGCAGTTGACAGATGCGGTAGCTCGCTTCCTGGCCAAAGAAATGGTGTCATTCAATACAGTGGAGAAGTCGTCGTTCAAGGTCATGCTGCATACATTTGATAAACAATACGAGCTGCCAGGTCGGAAATATTTCACCAAGACGGCTATTCCAAACCTTTTCAACGAGGTCAGAAGTAACATCACGAAAGAGCTTGGTGATGTAGAATATTTGGCCCTGACAACGGACATGTGGTCAAGCTGCAATATGATGCCCTACATGTCAGTGACAGTGCATTATTTGAATAAAGAGTGGACACTGCAGTCCAAATGCTTACAAACTAGCTTCATGCCCGAAAGCCATACAGCAGATAATTTAGAAGAAGCACTGAGCGAGGCAATTAATGACTGGAAACTACAGGAGAAACAAATTGCCTGTATAACTACCGACAATGGGGCTGAATATTGTTGCAGCCATCCGGCAGTTGAAATGGCCATGGTTAAGTTGCTTTGGGCACAACTTGAACCTGGCCATAAACAACTCGCTATGCGCAACAGAGGGCCAGCACAGACCGAGCTTCGGGTTTGCCGGCAGTCAACACTGCGTTTTCACACAGCTGGCTAAGGCGACGTGAGCTGCAGAAAGCACAAGTGGAAATGAAACTCCCTGAGCACGGATTGATCACGGTAATTTTAGAACAGTTATCTAACAACGAACGAATTATTATTTTAATTATTTAATATGTATTTTATTATTTACTGTGTCTTTACTGACAGGACTGTGCAACACGATGGGGCTCAAAACAGCAAATGGTGGAGAGAATGCTGGAGCAGGAGCAAGCCATCAAACGTGTGTTTGCTCTAGACAAAAGCCGCCGCCCACTCCCCCAGCTGACATGGCAAGACATAAGTGTTCTGGAATCTGTCAACAATGCGCTGAAGCCAGTAGCGGACTTCACAGACATTCTCTCTGGAGAAAATTACATAACGGTGTCCTCACTGCTGCCGATGTTGGCCCATTTAGAAGGTGTGCTGGAGGAGTCAGATAATGATTCCAAACTGACAGCCGACCTGAAGCGTGTCATCCTGGAGCAGATGAAAGGCAGATATGGTGATGAAACCATCCAGAAGATGATGCGTAAAGCAACACTGCTTGACCCCAGGTACCGAGGGGAACATATGAAACCTCCCGAACTTCATTCCACAAAATCGCAAATGATGGATGAGATTGTGAGAGAGATTGCTCTGTCGCTTCCAAGTCCAACACCAGGTCCCTCACATGATGCTGGAGAAGAGGGAGATGCCAGCGCCGCCACCGCGCCTAAGAAAAAAAAGTCGTCTTTGGGCAGCCTTCTAGCGAAGAGAGCAGCCACAGCCACGCTCACTGATGAGCAAAAGGTCGAGGCAGAAATGACCATTGATGGGGAAGAGGACCCGCTGACTTGGTGGAAAACGAACGACAAAAGGTTTCCGTTCATGGCAAGATTAGCACGGGAAATATCTGTGCATATGTGCTACCAGTACTCCATCAGAGCGGGTCTTCAGCACAGCGGGTAGTGTAGTTACTCCAATCCGCAGCTTATTAAAACCAGATAAAGTGAATATGTTGGTATTTCTGGCCAGAAACATCGAAATGTAAACATGGTCTATGGTGAAAGATATTAGACTTCTTTACGCATTTTTCGCCATCCGCTATGGAGCTATTCGATTTTGCATATTATTTTTTAAACGCTCATTTGTGTAGTTCATATGACCACTTTACAATATTTCAATAACATAATTTATTTTGTAGCCTGTGCTGAAGTTAATTGTGCTGCTAATTATAAGTGAAACGTTAATGCCGAGTTTCGGTCTGAGTGTTGTTCCGTTTTCTTGTTCTTCTATGTTTTAATAAATGTGTGTTATTCATATTCACCTTGTTTCTTTCATTTGATTTGACATTATGGATTTATGTTCAAGGACATTTTTCTTTTAAAGTATTAACCAGACAAAAGTGATTTGACGTTCGCTGGTCTGGGTTTATCTTAAACTGCCGCTTCAGTGTATACAAGAGCTATGTGACAATGAGCAAGATTTTCTGAGACACTACAACTACTAATAATGAATTAATAAAGGCTATTTTCTTGTAGCCTACAACATAAAATATTTTAATCTAAATGTACAGTGTAAGACATGTAAAAAAAAGACAAGAAGCTAACAATGTCAAGATCAATATTTGTGTAGCCTGCCTGACACGGTATTTTCACAGACTACACGTCACGTCTCTGGCATATACTACAGTATTTAAAATAGCATATATGCATTAGTTATATTCTCAATTTAATTTACAGAGCAATCCCTGCAAAGTTTTTAGGTTAACTATAGAAGAGACTAGGATTAGTGAGTCACACTAGCAAGACTCGCAAAAGGGGGCGTGGCATCACGATGGTGGCTCGACATCGTGATGTTGGTCAGCCATCACGATGGACGATGATATCGTCCATCGGCACAACCCTAAATAGAGCAGAACGCAGGAGTCTCGAGACGTGTTTATATAAGTTGAAGATTTTTTTTACTTGACACGGCGTCTAAAAATGCAGTGCTCCCGCTCACCCTCAATGATTCAGAGATAGAGTGCTCTGAACGAACTGTACTGAATCACGAATCAATTCAGACCATTTTGCAAGCCCGTTTGGACAATTCACTGAAAAGAACCAATTCAAAAGAATTATTAATTAATTGGGCATTGCTAGTTCTTTAAAACAGCCAACAGAAATATGGGGCACATTTCATGATTGGTGAAATATCTGAGAGTAAATATTTCTCAGATCAGTTGGAGCTGCTCATGGTACAATTCGTAGGGCTGCAGGTGCCACTGGGCGCTCGCTCGCAACAGACTGGGAAGGTATTTCCTAAGAGGCCAATTTTTGTTTTGTAAAGAGGCCCACGTTCAGCCCCGTGTTTCAAACTACTGTAAGTTTGTGCTCAATGGAAACACAAGAACTTTTATTGCTTTTATAATCAGTTTTACATTTAAATTGAATTACATTTATGATTCACAAAACGGGCTTCTCCCTTTGAGATAGGGTGAGGAGCTCAGTCATCCGTGAGGAGCTCGGAGTAGAGCCGCTGCTCCTTTGCGTCGAAAGGAGTCAGTTGAGGTGGTTTCGGCATCTGGTAAGGATGCCCCCTGGCCGCCTCCCTAGGGAGGTGTTTCAGGCACGTCCAGCTGGGAGGAGGTCTCGGGGAAGACCCAGGATTAGGTGGAGAGATTACATCTCCACACTGGCCTGGGAACGCCTCGGGGTCCCCCAGTCAGAGCTGGTTAATGTGGCTCGGGATAGGGAAGTTTGGGGCCCCCTGCTGGAGCAGCTGCCCCCGCGACCCGACTTCGGATAAGCGGTTGAAGATGAGTGGATAGAAAAATTATTTCTGTTGTGCGATGTACTGAATAATTCTCATTGAGTAGGCAGATGTATAGCAGGATATAAAGGCTCTTGAGAGTCATTTTTCACAAAAAGAAAGAATCTTTGTCATGCAACACAAGGTTATATTAAACGTTTTATAAATTTGTATGATTGAATTTGTGCTCATTCAAATATAGTGTGATGCAAGACTTAAAAACAGCTCATTTATTTTATAATGAAGATTTCTTTGTTTCACTGACACAAATGGGGATTAAATAAAACAAAATGTAAAATTTTAAAAACATCAGTATCGGCAATCGGACAAATTGTTATTTTAAACATCGGTATCGGCACAGTATTTCAATGCATCTCTATTAATTAATTATAGTTATTATACATTATTGTGGCAGATGAGTTAAGCATGGATAAGAGAATATAAAAAGTGGCTTTAGAAGGCATTACATTGTTTATTACCATATTACTGAACATAAGCCAATCATTGGCCTACAGCCATCCATTTAATATTTTAATTAGTCAATAAGTCCAAGATAGATTTTTTAAGGATGCGTCAATGTACACGAGTCAGATGTACGCTTTTGGATTGTCACTTTGAGTGCATGGTTTTTAGGTCGCCATGTCAATTTAAACGTAGTTTGAAACTAAGAAAAACGAAAGAACGCGCTCTCATATTGTGCTGTCGCTAGGGTCTATACAGCTGTATGTTGCCTAAAAAACTATACGTTTTACTTACTCCCCCCTGATGAAAGCTGGTGGTTTTTATAGCTTGAATTGCTCCGATGGTAGGAATTATTATTAGTATTATTACGGTCCAGGGACATGACTAAATGAGTTAATGTTTTTAATGCATTTCTTTTTATATAATTAATCATGCTGATCTAAATCGTGAAAATCAACAGCCCTAATTCAAATGTTTAAGTAGAAAACATGTTGGTAAATATTGAGATAATATTGAGTATTTTGCTATATCCTCCAGCGCTAGTACAAATTCGATGATTTAAACACAGAATCAAAGCCATTTGTATGTTTTGAGAGTCAGCTCTGACCTTTGCCCTTTCTTTGATATTCTGTCCAAACACGAACGTCGAATCCACTCCACTTTCCATCTTCTCATTGCTCTCTTCTTTACTTCCACCTCCATTTTCTTCCCCATCTTTCTCTCGATTCTTAATAGCAATAATAACAGGTGACGGTTATATTTACGAAGTGCTCTAAACGGGACGTGTCTGACTGTGATCATAAGGCATTTCTATCTCATGACAGTCCTCACCGGTGATTTGTCCGAACTCTCTGTGTTGTTCTGGAAAACGGATCGGCTCTCCGTTGACGAATCTCCGAACTTCCCCACTCCATTTGTTCCACAGCTGGAGTCTGTAAGCACAAGCAAAAGCATGAACTAGCAGAATCAATTGCACAAACACGCTTTAAGCGTACAAGATCGATCAGCCAATATTAAAAGGAATATAGTTTAAACTTGAGCTCAATGGACAGTATTTGTAGCATGATGACATTATGCTAATTACTAAAAGGAATGGGTACAGTTTCATGACCCCATCATTTATGACTTTATATATTTGATAAAATATTATAAACACAATTTTTGAAAGAAAAAACGATTAGTTCATTTTCCTCTCACACACCAAAGCCACTTGATCACTCATGTTGCTCTGAACCTTTTTCCTGTATTTCTGTCTGATAGACCTCGTTTCCACCTGGTGTTAAGATGCATTTTGGGAGATCCGATCACATGTGGTCAGCCCAAAATACAGGTCTAATGGCACTTTTCCACTGCACGTTACAGTTCGACTCGACTCTACTCGCTTTACTTCTCTGAGCTTGCTTTTCCACTACTGTTTATTGCCACCTCAAAGTGGGCGGGATTATAGGCTGATCGTCATAGTTGCGCCGCATCTACTGCCGTGACATCATCTTAAACGTGACACTAAACAATAACACAACTGCTAGCTGTCAGCTACTAGCTCATTGTGCTATACAAAGCAGTTGTTGCGTGGTGATTTTACACAAGTGTAACAGTTAAATTGGCCTGGTTGTTTCAGAAGCTTCCAGTAGCTGGTCAACGAAATAAAGTGAAGCTTTCAAGCAGAGTATAGAGTTAACGTAACAAAACGTACCATCCTCCATCCTGGAGTTTTTTTTTAACTTTTCTCTTCACTGGTTGTAGGTCCGGTGGTACCGTGTGCGGCCAACAGCGGAGACACTTCCTGAAAGACTTTTTAGTTTTGCGTCATTTCATTCGTTGCTAACGAGAGGAACGTCTGCACCTCGTTTATTGACCACGGCGTGGTTTTGCGCACAGCCATTTCTTTTTACAATTCGAAGTCGCATGAACAAATACTGTTATCGCTGTTGCTAACTTTAAACTAGCGGGTTGATGTCCCGTGTCGAAAATCCAGTGACGCTGGGAGTGACGATTCTCCTTGACCAATCAGTGATCTGCAGGTTCTGCAGTTCTGACGTCACGTTTAGTATCGGCTCGGCTCGCTTGGAACCTCGACTGAGGTGGTACTAAAAAAAGTCCCAGGTACCATCCACAGTGGAAAACCCCCATAAACGGGGTCTAAATCGTTCGGATAAAATAAAATAAATCACATACGAATGTGGTCAAAAACACGTGTGTCCACATGACATTTGTAGTGTAACCGCTAATCCATCCTGTATGCGTCCTGGCAGCACCGAAGCACCACCCCTCACCTGTCAATCAACCACTGCACTAAAACAAGAGTTTAAAATTTGCCGTTTATGAGCGGCCTTAACAGGAAATTACCATCCGATCGAAAAAACAAACAAACAAACAAACAAACAAACAAACGCATAGATACACTAAATAACAAGAGCTTCATGGATCTTCTTTAGTTTGTCTGATATCAACACAGATGATAATCCACTAAAATATCAGATAATTCTGATTGACATGTTGCGTTTGTGCTTCGATTGAATTTCAAGAGCATCTGGGAGAAACAGTGCACTGTTTATTTCACGCTTTTTCTTTTCTGACATTGTTGTGCTTTATTAGTGCGCGGTAACACAATGACTTCGTGACTGATGTCTGTGGTCATGAAATAGAGACCCTCCCCTCCAAATCTGAACACAAGTGGTCACAGGAAGTGCATTTAAGTGACCAGGTGTAAACAGTGACAACATGTGCTCGGATCACACGAGACACAGTGCAATACCAGATGGAAAAGGGGCAGATTTACAGTGTGGGTTCTGGGTGTAAATACGTACTGGTCTTGACTGGTTCTGTGAGGGATTTGGCTGGAGGCGCCTGCAGAACAGCCGGTCTGAGAACACTGCGCTGCTGTTCTCTGGGCTTCTGACTGGGAACGCCTGAAAAACAACCTACTAACGGATTGAATCAGAAACCAAACACTGCAGAACAACAAGCACACACCAATGTTTGAACTAGAGCTGCAACGATTAATCGATAATCGGTAACAAATTTAATAACGATAAGTTGGATGTGCGCGCTGTGCACGGAGAAGCTCGGAAAGTGATAACGCGTTTGGCGCTTATTTCCAATTCGTGAAACCTAAACTTTAACATTTATATTTTAAACCTATTTTGTACACAATGAATACACAAAATTATGGAAATTGTTGTCAAAGACTTTGTGATTTTCTTCAGTACTCCGTAACGCTTCAGAATAAAATTTAATGACATCAAAACCTTAATATGGCCTTTTTATTTGGATGCAAAAAGTTTTTAAATTGTGCAGTAATAGATTGAAGTCTTAAAACAATCTATACAAAACAGGCTCCAGACCCTGTGCTTCTGTTTTAAATATTCAGAAGAACAAAAACAAATTCTGTGTTGTGGTTGAAATGATCCAGATTTTACTTGTAAATGTCAGGGGAACTCTGGCACTGCAGCACCGCGAGAGCATTTTGCAAATAATCCAACATTTTCATGGCAAGGAACTCAGTTTCGACATGTCACAATCATTTGTCAAACTACTTTCTGTAAAAGTGTGCTTGTGCAATCTTAAAATAAATGGCGCTGGCATTGATATTTTGTTATCTTATGCAATGCACTCAGACATTTTTAATAGCTGCTTAACCCTTGTGCATCAATTAAAAAAAGTTACACATAGGTTCATTATGTCCAAAAACTGTCATAAAAATATTATAGATTTATATTTTTTTCCACTTTCACTGACATAATGTTTTTAACCAGCATCAGCTCTAATCATAATGACCAAACATTCATTCATTTTTAGAATTTTAACCCTTTAAAACGCTGGTTTGTTTACATAATGCCACTGTTGTTTTTTTAGGAAAAAATGAAAAATAGTCATTATTTTCAATTTAATAGATGCTAAGCAGAATTTTTTTTCTTTGATTATTAGAGCCTCGGATATGTCAATGATTAACAACAACATTCATTTTGATGCTTTCATATTTTTTATGCAGTATCAGATTTTAAAAAAAGCTACCACTTAGGTCCATAATGGACAAAAATGGCCATGTCAAAAAAGTGTCATAAAAATATTATACAATAATATTTTTTTCTACTTTCACTGACTTATATTTTAACCAGAATCAGTTCTAATCATAATTACCAAACATTCATTTATTTTCAGAATTTCAACACTTTAAACGCCGGTTTGTTTACATAATGCCACTGTTGTTTTTTATAAAAAATATAATAATTATAATTATTTTCAATTTAATAAATGCCAAACAGAATTTTTTTTATTTTTATTATTAGAGCCTCAGACACATACAAACCACACTCTGAAATCCATACCAACACACTCACACAATTATATATTCATAATGTATCTAATTGGCTCTATAATATGCATAAGCCAAAAACAGCAGAAAACAACAACAAAAGCCAAACCTGAAAAAATGGCACGATCTGGTAAAAAATATTTAAAATGTACATTTTGAAGCCTTGCCAACATATTTTATAGTTAAATGGCACTGGGATTAAAAATCGCAGTTTTAATGGGTTTCAATGTGCCATTTTTGTCCAAAACGACGCTAAGAGGGAGTATTTTGTGTAACTAGTGCAAGAAATATTTTTTTAAAGAAAATAGGGTGAAATATTAAAATTCCAATAAAAATTCACACCTGTGGAAAAATTTATGCAGTTAGCATTAACACAGACAAAGTTATCAAAAAAACAAAACTGAAAAAGCCAAAAATGTCCACAAGGATGCACAAGGGTTAAATGTATAATATAATTGTGTCGGTCACTGTACATCTCGTAACCTTTACTCTATTTTAAGAGCTTTCAAATGCACAAAATAACATTTTAAAGAGAAACTGAAAGAGGAAGTTTAAGGTCATACTTTAGAACTTCTCAAAATATAGTGATCCACTTAAGGGCATAGGGTCATCACGTATTGCATATGCGTACAGGAATGAGTTGATCTTACCAGCGCTGGGGGCCTGACCATGAATCAGAGTTGGAGGTTTCAACCTAAACCCAACAGGCTTCTCCTCTGAAACATAAACATTAAAGATACTAAACCAAACATCTCTTACGCAACACTAGATCAAATATCCCGCATAAAACAAACACACAGAGTTCATTCGCATTTGAACACAATATTGACTCGGAAAGGGATTGGTGATATGCCAATGCGCCTTGCTGAATAAGAAATTCTGATTTCACAACAAGACAAACTGTAAAGGGGTCGCACACCAGACACGTCTGGCGGATGACACACAGTGTCCTAAAATTTGAAACAATTGTTTTTTTATGAATGTACGCATACCAAGCTAAGACTTCAGAGGCTGTTATGGGCTGCCGCCATCTTTTGCCCAACCAACACGCCTTGTCCTATCTGCGATGCTCTGGTCTGGTGTGCGACTGGCTTAAGATCGTCAAACATGATGGGAATGTTCTAGACTGCCTAAAATGTTCCCTTTTACATTTTAAACAACATCAGATTGTAACCAGAAAGCAACGTGATAAAGCGTCCAGTAAGAATGGGCTAAATATAAAGTTATTGATTATAATGATCAAAATATACATTTTTTTTTATTTTATGGAAACGTTGAAGGGGGGGGGGGCACACTCAAAAAGGTCCTTTAGTCTGAAAACAATGTCCAAAGTAAAGGTAGGCTTATCACACATTTGATACATTTTTAATTTGTATTTCTCATTTGAACATTGATGACAACTATTATTACAAAATAAGTTGTCCACAATTATTTATTTATTTGTTTATTTTTACACCTTTTGCCTTCAGTAGCTAATTTAAAATGGTCCTGGGGATTGACAAATAAGTACAACATTTCCAGGGTTAGCCCCACCTAAAGTGAAATCTGACTGGTCCAAAAACTCTTCCAAAAGTTGAATATTAAATATCAAATATATCGACGCCAATTTCGACACTGCAGCAAAAATATGCTAATATTATAATGTGCTATTGAACACACCAGTTTTTGTTATTTTTAATAATTATAGTCTAATCATCATTATTATTTTCCAGAACATTTCATTTAAAGTATAATTTATTTTCATCATCAAAATTGTGTCTAATCAATACATTCTTAATCTTTTAAAAGTGAAAATAGTTATAACTATATTAAAAACTATTCAACATGTAATTGCCAAACTTTTATTCAACAGCGGTCTTGATTGTGATATTTTGATTAATTATTAATATTAATGTTACATCGAATATTACATTTTACCATATTTACTATATTTTTATTCAATTTCAGGCATCTAGATTTTATTTTGAATTGTGTTTTTTGCCGGATAAACAGTTTTGCGTCACGGCACACAGTGTGATCAATGAAGACTTAAGTCATGTCTGAAATCTCATCTCGGTTCTCGAGTCTGACAAATGAAACCTGGGACACAGATTTGGAGTGTCTGTATTTTAGATTACTGCCATTTGTGTATGTGGTCATTTTTAGATGTCATGTTTTAAATTGTATTGCTGTGAAGTGCTTTTGTCTACTCTATTGTTTTAAATGCAATATAAATAAAGCTGAGATTAAAGTGCAAACGCTGTGATTTAATTATATAAATATATAGTTTAATTGTGCTGCGTGGTTCACAGTAGATTAGTGCTCTGCTGTGTCATCTTATACAACGTGAATGATTCTCAATGTCTGAGGAGTTTCGAATGGATGAGCGGTCGGATTTAAGTATGCAGCTCTTCCACACTACGATTGCACAATTTAGCGGTTTAATAAATCACACTAGGACATGTCACAATATTTATTTGATTGTCAATTTCAGTGTACAAGGAGTAACAGAGCACGCATTCAAAATAAGCGTGTGAGCATTTTAAAGCAGCTGTATGTCAGTAATACCGCTCGCTGGTACCGGAGAGAGTTGGTACTGCAGAAACACTGGTATCATTACATCTTTTTTATTTTATCATCATCTTGGTACCGGAGTACCGGCACTTTTGACAACACTACTGGAAACGAACAACTGGGATTTTCTAGCAATTTTGTAGTTGAGTACTTTAAAATGTCAGTTAAAAAGTATGGCATGCACATTAAATGTACATTTTGTTATTA
This sequence comes from Xyrauchen texanus, assembly GCF_025860055.1. NCBI lineage: Eukaryota > Metazoa > Chordata > Actinopteri > Cypriniformes > Catostomidae > Xyrauchen > Xyrauchen texanus. The sequence continues at coordinate 46,194,360 of NC_068284.1, forward strand.
TTTACAAATAATGATCAAAATAAGCCAACTTCAACAAACTATGCTATTGTTTTGGGGGGGAATTAAATTAACAATATGCAATAATAATAATAATAATAATAATAATATTTATTTTTAAACACCAGTACAACATTTGGACACACCATATTAAAATTCAGAAAAACAAGAGGTGAATTTGGGCTTTTTGTAAAATGCACTAATCCCGTATTTGTATATTTAATGCACATAACGGTCTGATGAGCTTCTGAGTTTCTCGTACCGCTTCATATTTCCTTTACACCATAAACACAGATCCTCATCAGTTGGTCGGCACGACTCCAACAAGAACTTACTATCAATAGTGTAGAATTTAATATGAATCAATATATTACATGTATTGCCACAATTTGCTTGAACACAAAGATCCCATCATGTCTCCTCTCATCAAACACCTGGATGAAACACATCCACAGCGCCCCCCAGTGGACTCAATTGTAACTGCGAGAGTTGTTGAGCGATCCAGAGGGAAACTACTGAATAAGTCAGAGTTGCACACGGTATTCAAATGCAAAGAAAAATCAATTTGCGATATACAAGCAGTGCACTTAATAGTTGACTAGCCGTTGCAGAACAATTTCCCGATTAGTAGATTACTCATGCACATCCCAGCTTGACACTTGTAGTGCCACTTAACACTTACAGTACAGCTGCTTGATAAAGAACGATGGCTTGTTCTTACCTGGCTCAGAATCTGAATTACCAGTTGGAGACTGGCATAAACTTGAGGGCATGAAGATATTATTCTTGGGAACTGCAGCAGAAGAGAAAAAGAGAGTGGATTAAATTAGCAGTTTGATGAAAAAACAATGTGAAAAGCCAAACATTTGGCATCCACACCGTTCAAAGCAAACGGCGCTTTTCCACAGCAGTGACACGGATTACAGTAAAAATCACCTGAATGTGACGGGGGAAACTGGGTCAAAGATGAGGTCCTCTCTCTTTTTACCGGAGGACAATACTCGCCATCATCCCGATCAGAATCTGGAGAGGGGAGGATACAATCACAGAGAGAGACCAATCAGACACAAAAAAATGACTGAATTTATGAAAGATAGCCATGTCCATCAGTTAAGCTGTTATCATTGGCCACTTCACAGTATTACTGTAATTACGAGCTGACAAATCCAAGGCTCAACTCTGAGCCATTCACGTCTGCAGACTTCGAAAATGTTTCTACGGCAATGCTCGTAATGCCAAAATAGACCCATGTGCAGCTTTGGTTGGCAATACTTCATTGCTACATTAATTCACCTTTATATGTTCTTGCTAAATGTTTGCAAGGAAGCACATCAAGTAACTGGCTACAATAAAATAGCATCAAATATATGTGCAGAAGTAGCGACATAGCTACCTTTAACCAAGGCTCGACATTAAGCTTTCCTGGGTAATCGTTTTTCAGAAAACTGATTAAAACTGAATAGAACTGATAATTTATTAGTCAAAGTACTTAAATGACAAAGTGCTGCACAACAGAGCATCACAAATGTGAGAAATTGCTTATATAATACAATTACTATTGATTTCTTAGTACTAGTAGAGTGAATATTACATAACTACACAGTAGTGATATATCTATCATACTTATTTCCAATTTTAATTGAGCTTTTATTTTGGCGCTAGCTTTTATTTTGAAGTCCTGTCTGTTTCAGTGCGTTTAAGAAGATAGCTTCACACTTCCTGAAAAGCAGGTCGCTACATGACCCAATCCTATTTTTTTAAACCACTTATTAAATCGCAAAAGGCAGCTATTTAATGAAATCAATAGAGGTGTGAATCTTCACTGGCCTCACGATTCGATTACGATTCAAAGGGTAACGATTCGATAATAAAATGATTCTCGATAAATCTTGTCCTTCAATATCTTTCTTTTTTCAGTTTCTTCTAATTGCATTTTTTACTCTCTATTTTTTCCCAATTCAGCTTTTTATTTAACAGCGGTTTTAAAATGTAAAAGTTAAATGAAAACATCACCGACATCTCCCGAACAGCGCCATTATTTTCTTCTGTGTTTTCCCCCCTTGTGTGCAAATCAGTGCAATATGGGTGCGAGCTCATCTTTAATGTAATTTGTTGGCTTCTTATCACAAATAAACTCTCCCATTGCTATGTGCGTGGGTTTGGGAAAGAATGTCGGGATTGTAGTTTCATTCGGGCACAAATGGTCATGTGGTCGATACAGCTGGTCGTGTTTGTGCACTTGACTTGCGTCTTTGTTTATACATCCGTCTTTGGCGTGATTTAAACTGAACTCAGAATCGATTCTGATTCTTTTGAGAATCGATTGAGAATCGTTCCTGATTCTCAAAAGAATCGATTCAGAATCGTTCCTGATTCTCTAAAGAATCGATTCAGAATCGTGCCTGATTCTCAAAAGAATCGATTCAGAATCCTTCGAGTATGAATCGCGATGCATCGCTGAAACCATTTTTTCCAACAGCTCTAGAAATCAACATGTAGTCTGTATCCCACACTACAAAGTGAATTAGTGCTAAGCTTGCTGTCATCTGATGCAAACAAGGTGCATGATGCTCATGATGGTGTTTTCCGTGTATGAATAAATGAGCTCTATAAGTTATGAGCACTTTGTGCCTTTATGTTTGCACATAAACGTTCACAAGCACTCACATTTGAAGCGTGCAGCACATGCAAACTAGCCTTTGCCGTTTAATAATCACAATTTTAAAAGAATGATATTCGTACATGTGATGTTTCGTTTTTTGCGTATTTTTTTGAGCAAAAGAACATGAACACGGTATCAGACCCGGGGACAATCCTAATTCACGAGTCTAACTGTAAAGTCTGCAAACTCACCGTCTCCATCCTCCGCACTCGACCCATCTGCAGATCTCTGGAACGGAGGAAAAATTAAAAACAACATTACAAGTCAAACAAAGATGGACTACATTACAGAGAAACAAAGTCTACTGGAAACAACCATTTTTGGACCGCATTTTAAACAATTTCTGATCATGAACAAAAACATCCTGTTATTTAGTTCAATATGCTTATTTTACTTCTGGAAAATCGTGTTTTGAAAATGATTTGCATCAGTATTAGTCAGATGGCATATGAAACCTCTCACTACCAGCCAAACTAACCAGCTGAGTTTGTGAATTTTCTTTCCAAAGCAGAAATTTGGCAGGTGTTGGCTGATAAATTCATGTACTGTCCGAGCATTTATTGTAAAACGTCCATTTTGTTGTTGTAATAAAATACAAACCTGTGCACTTTCTAGATTAATTATTTCCCAGTAAGTATTTTTACTACCCAGATAATACTCTCAGGTTGTTATTATTAGAAGTAGCTGACCTGTTCATCAACTTCTTCCTTCAATGACTCACAGACCAGCTGTTATGGGTAATATAAGCAAAAAGTTTAGCTAGTCTTGCCAAACTGATTCCCGCTAAAAAATATAATTTCTTTGCTGATTTACACATTATGTGGGGTGAAAGAAATTGAATACAATTTCAATGCTGCAAAAAATTATCCAAATTATAAATTATAGATTTTAAGACATGTTATATGTGAGAATTTATGGGTGTCAACAGTATCTAGTTTAGCCTAGGTTTCTAGTACAGAGATATGAAAATCCACCCTCATGTTTTTCCAAACCAATATGACTTTCTTCCACAGAATAGGCTACAAAAACAAAGAGAATGCTGCTTTTTTCCACACCATGAAATTGGATGGTTATTTATATAGTCAAGGGTCAAAAATGACACAAAACACCATAAAAGTCTCACAAATACAATTCAAATAACTATATATGCACTACAATCTAAACAAGTGGGCTGGGCATTGTGCCTAACATCTCCGTTTGTATTCCATGGGAAATGAAAGTATTACAGGTTTGGAATGACATGAAGGAGAGCAGCCTATATGATCTTTATTTTTGGGTAACTTATTCCTTTAAATAGTTGAAGCAGACAAACCTTCTGTGCTTTGTCCTTTTGAAACACAAACACTGGAGGAGCTATGGCAGGCTTCTCTGCAAAAGGGAAAAATGGAAAGAAAATAAGAAATCTGACTTACAATCCCTGTATACCTTACAAAAGCATGTATATTACACTGCAATTCAATGGCAAGTTGTTTTAAAAGCATGAGAAAACCAGTGCTAGCATTTTCGGAAACACACGCGCATGTTCAGCACACACACACCGCCTGTCAATCAAACGTGCAGCTTATGTGCTCTGGATTGCTTTCAACAGCAAAATAAGAATACGAACTCTCTAATAAGTGACACAAGCCTTGGCTATCACAAATATAGCCATGTATATAGTTTTAATCAGTCTGCTTGTCCGGTCAATCAAGCTAAATTATCTTTCACTTGCCCCTTCAAAAATTCACTTGTCCCGGACAAGCGTTAATATCGAGTCCTAATTAAATACTGTATTCAACATTCTCCGACAACAATTATTTCTTATGCAGTATAGCTCCTAAAGTAAACATATGTCGTTTTAAAGGAGTGTAAAGGGATCAATGGAAAGGAGGAGGCGAGAACCGGCTTGACAACATAAATAATAGTTTAATAATAAACTGAAACGAAGGACAAACACACACATGACAGACATGTCCGTAAACGATCTCTCTCTCCCGCACGATCCTCTGCAGTCGACCTTTATCCCTCTCGAAGGCTTGATTAGCCCAATACGGGACCGGGTATCACGACCCGGCCCAGCCCTCCGCCCTGCCACAAGGAGTTTTAGATATTATTTAGATGTATTTTCAAAGATGAAAACAAGATATATTTTGTTCCAGTGTAGAATGGGCTACACACTCTCACCTTTATGTTCACTTCAATCCATCTTAACTCACAAAAAACAAACTTTCTCTTCTTAATAGAGCTTTCTTCATGATATGATACACACAGTGAACGATTCACTACATCATGAGCAATCACGTTATAATCCAGCTGCCGAAAGTGCACACGAGTGTTCATCAGCCAGGAGAAGATTCAAATCTCTTTTCCGGTCACTCCACGCAACTCAGATGCGGCGCTGACCGCACAGAGAAATGCCAGTTTCAGAGTTTATTTTCATAACCCGCTTCCTTATTATTTGAACTTTAACAAAGGATGCTTTAAAGCTATAATGCCAGAGTGTTGGATTGCAAAACAGAATGCGGCACAATAATAGTTATCTCGATTATCTTGTTTTCATAATCGTTGGAAGACAAAATCGTAATTGAAAAAATAAGATTCATCGCCTAGCCCTACCGTTTTGCATAGACCATTTTCACAAGTATCAGAAAGAGCAGGGAGCGCCCACAATATTTTATATGGGCAAGTCCAAAGTAATGAGTCTCTTTTAATAACAATATAAGACAACGTCTCCTCACGCAGAAGCACCTGCAGCTCGAGAAAGTCCGAAAAATTGAGAACAAGATGAAAAGGAGTTCATGCAAGTCAGGAAAATAGTGAAGAATTTATGAAACTGTAAAAATAAGCATATGTAATGAGTATTTTTGTGTTTCATTGTTCATATACGTTTATTGTTTAATAACATAATTTGTACCATTAACAGGTATTTACATTGATTTGTTGAACATGTGTTAAAAACCGGTACGGTCTCTTTAAGACGGCATTTCTGTAAAGTGTCTGTAAATGAGCGCATGATAATGAGACTCGAACGGCCATATCATATCTGTCCTATACATGATTAGAATTGGCTTCGATACTGAAGCTTTTAGACGGATCAGGTATCGGTCCGACGAGCCCTATATGGTGTGTTAGTCATGCTTGTTATTGTCAAGCTCCAAAAATAACAAAAGCAGCATAAAAACACAATTAAAGTAGTTAATACGACTCGTGCATTTTTTTCAAAGCCACTTGAAGACGTGCGATAGCTCTGTGAATCACAAAAGGCTGATTTAAATAAGTAAATATATAGTATGCAAAGCACCAGCGCGTTAGTGAATGCTTTGTTGACAAAATCACGCACAGGCTGGTGATGCACTCGTGGCTATTTTTAGCCTTCACAGAGGTGCGCAATATTCGAGCGCTACTCAATAACAGCATCTCAGATGTAGATGCTCAATAGTTCACTTATAACATGCATTTAGAACGGCATTGGAGGTGCATTTTAGCAGAATTTGAATAAGTGAATTAAACTAATGTGAACTTGCCTACAAACAGACACATACAGGACTTCCTGGAGAGATCAGAATGTCAAAATAAAAGCCTGAGGGTTTAAAAAGAGCACAATTAAATATATTACTGTTGTATTTAAAATTAAAAGTCAATAATAATAATAATAATAATAATAATATTGATAACTTATTATTGTCATCATTAGTATTTGTTTACAATTTATAACAATATTTAAGTTGAATTAATAACTCTGTGAATGAAGTAGACTGATGTCTTACAACTAAATTGAACAAAAAAAAGAGATTTGAATCCTTTAACCTGTTGATACACATTTGTTCGCACTCTGGAGTGACGTCACTGCATACATTTAATATATAATTTACAGTCTATAAATGTAATTAATGTTAACAAATTATACATCTTGTCCAAGGTCTAAGGGTTCAACATTGATATCCGATCTCTGTTTCACGATAGCAATGCTCCAGAAACAGGGATTGAGTTATATGTGCCAGGAGTACAAATGAAAACATGCAATATCAAAACGGGACTTTTATTATGAAAATGCGATCGCCAGATGAATCCAGTTCAACACACTTGAGTCAATCGTCCATGACAAACGTTCATTGAAAAACATCCAATAGCACTTTTTGTCCATAAAAGTGATATATCTGAGAAATATTGATGTATTACACATTGTTTACATGAGAGCTCGCTAGGGCTGGGACGGTTACCGCATTACCGCAATACCGCGGTCACGTGACTCCAACCGCGGGTCTGAGCTTGTCACCGTCATCACCGCAAAAAAACAAAAACAAAAAAAAACATTGGCCTGCACATGTGTGCACGTTGTGTCTAATGACATGGATTCATTGATTCTAATGATATGGATTATGTCTAATGATATTAGCCTACATGGATTCAAGGTTTTCTAAACAAAACTTATCAAAATATGGAGCAAATCCGACCTTTCGCGAGTTGGGGAGCGCAATGTTCCATGACACATAATAACATTCCATTTGTATTAGAGATGCGCGGATGGGCTATTATTATTTAATCCACAACCGCATCACAAAACTCATCTGTCCGCACCAACGTTTTTTGATACATTTTCAAAACCGCATCCACGGCGCTGACTGTTTTAAGGTCTGAGCGATGCAAAGCGCTGCTGCCGCGAGGCTAGAAAGCTCTTGGCTGTTCTAGAAAGGAGACTGATCCAATGCAGCAAAGATATTTTAAAGGCTAAAGTCCCTAGTAGGCTATAGCCTATTGGTTATGTTGTATCCCCAGAATATCAGCAGTGAAGTCCGTTTCCGATTGGCACAGGGATAAAAATAAATAAATAAATAGTAACGCATCATCGGCAAACCTGACTACTAGGCTACTGTAGCCTAAAATTTTATCATTTTGTTTTGAATTTTGTTTAAAATGCATTTTAAGATTTCTATTTATTTCTCATGTCTGTGAGGCAGTAGGCCTAGCCGCGAATTTCGGTTCATTTATGAGACAGCTCACGCACAAGAGATCGCGATCGGCGCTTCCACGTCCTGCTGCTGATTATATGTCTGCTATATTTGCTTCTTATTTATTAATTCCAGGCAATTAGTTAATGAAACAGTGATTAAAATTAAGATACAATTTATACAAAACGAAATTTTAAGTTAAAGAAAGGCTTTCTACAAAACAAAACTTAATAAAGTGGTCAAAATCATGTCTGACCCATCTTCAATGAGAATGTATCTGAGAATAATCTTAAATAAGGAAATCTATACAGTGATTAGTTCATGCCAAATTACTGCTTGATGAAAATGTGACTATTTAAAATTGTGCTCGTTTTTTTCTTCGGATGTAGGTGACAATATTTTAAGTCTGTCTATCAAAAGCGACTTCTGATGTGTGCGCCAAAGTCTGTCGGGGGACTTCTCTGATCCAATGTAATGTATTTAATGCGGTTTACCGCTATACCGCGGTAATATCTTGCTTTTCAACCGCGGTTAGAAAAAATCCATACCGCCCAGCCCTAGAGCTCGCCTGAAAGAATTACCCTTCCTCATCGTTCTTCAACAAACTATGCAACCTGAGAAGCATTCATGTTGTAAAACTGTATATTAGACTCTATGTTTAAAAATAGCCGAGCAGTGCCTTGGAGATTGTGTTGAATTTGAGAAGGGGAGCCTTAATTTTACAGCGATTTACAGAGACAAAAGCTTGCTGGAACCTCATTTTTTGTTCGATCATCTTCAAATTTGAAACGTAACTTCGAATGGTCCCGTAATTACAAGCATTTCAGTTCAGGTATGTCATTTTCATGGTTTGTGCTCAAAAAGTGGGTGCGTATCAAAAGGTTATAGTCCAGATACAAGTTGAAACATTTTTGCAAAAATAAAACACTGGTTTCTTTTCTACTGAAGACTTGAATTACTGTTAATTTTGCTGCTACATTATCCAGTACACTAGCGAGGGTGAGAGACGAACGTCTCCGTGCGCATCAGCTGACAGAACTTTAAATTTCTCCCGCTCAGATTGGGTCTCTTCCGCGACTGGTTGAAGCGGATCTGACCGCACCGAGAATGACAGTTTTGGAGTTTGTGTTTATTTACATGTCACACTCCCGTATTATATGAACTTGAATCAAGGATGAAATAAAGATATATCGCCAAAGCTGTGATCTGTGTTTCTATCAGACACTCGAGCTGCAGCGCTCCTCTCATCTCGCGTGTCGTCATCGTCGTCGTTGTTGTTGTTTTTATATGATCTCAAGTTACGATAAATGACATCAAGCGACTATTTGACAACGGAATTTTGTTATTATTATCGCTGAGATTTGCAGTTACAAATGACAATCCACCGAGTGCAACGCTTGTTAGTGTTTTCCATGAAGACACCCTCCAGAGTTTTGTAGACTACCTGAGGCGGCACGAAATTTGACAGAGGCGGCCGCCTAGTAATTCTCGATGCAGGAAAAACCCTGCTAGCTAATAATAAAGTGTTTCTTAATAAGCTATACATTTATATTGAAATAATGTGTATTTAGAGGTTTGTTTCTTTACATATTAAAGAGTACTCCCATTTAGCTCCACACAATAAATGTAAAGATTTTCTAATCTGATTATGCAAAAAAAAAAAACAACACTGGTCTCGGATCGGCCGATACTGAGATTTCCGATATCGGAAGAGAAATAGTAGTATCAGTGCATCCCTAATAGAGAACAGAAAGGATATTAAGAGAGACATTATTCAATGACAAATTGGTTGCATACCGTAGATCTCATCTTGTGACACACATTACACGGAACAACATTTACTCTCACCGTGCAGTGAAAGGATCTCACTGATACATTTACCAGCCAGTTGAGAAATATATACATTTTTAGTCGCATAGCACGAAATTTGGTTACAAATGCAAGTGATTTCCTCTCATTGTAATGGAGGGTTGCGCATCGAGTAAAACATCGATTTATGGCTTTATGAATCAATATCGAACCACGCCAAAAAATATTAAAAATAAAAACATTTGCACAGCCCTACAAATTACCTCTCAAAATTTCAAAATTACAAAATTTCATGGAAAACTAAAAATTGCCTACTTCCTTAAATAAGTGTCCCCAGATATCTCACCGGTCTCTGTGACAGTTGTAGACTTTGTAAACAGCAAACAAAAATGCTACCACGGACCTCTGACATTGATGCTTTTCACCCGTCCATCATTTTGCTCATTCTTATTTGAAGTGCATCATTGAGGCTATGAATCATAATGTTTGTCAGTTGAGGCCGCTACTGTGCCACTGCTGAATTTGACAGCCACAGAAACAAACAATGCTGCTGTTTTGCTTGGTTTCTGACTCAAAATTATCTTTGGAGGATGGGCGTGGCTAATTCCACAGCTCAGTCATGTGATAGTTAAAGAAAGCTAAAATCGTCCATTTTTAACCAATAGTATTAGTACAGTGTCCATAAAAATTCTACACACTCCTGTTAAAATTGCAGGTTTTTGAGACGAATCAAAGATAAATCGTGTCAAAACTTTTTCCACCTTCAATGTGATGATGCAAATCAACCAAACTGAAGTGACCAATAAATGGAAACGTTTTAGGAAAATGAATAAATAGAAGACCTAAAATAACCTGGTGGCTGTGGCTCAGTTGGTAGAGCGGGTCAGCTGCCAATCACAGGGTTGGTGGTTTGATTCCCGGCCCACACAACTCCATATGCCGAAGTGTACTTGGGCAAGACACTGAACCCCAAGTTTCTCCCAATGGCAGGCTAGCGCCTTGCATGGCAGCTCTGCCACCATTGGTGTATGAGTGTGAATGGGTGATTGGGAAACCCAATCAAAAAGCGCTTTGGTAACCTCTAAGGTTAAAAAAAGCGCTATATAAGTGCAGACCATTTACCATTTACCAACCTGGTTGCATAAGTGTGCACACTCCTCAACTAATAATTGGTTGAAGCATCTTTTCCATTTAATACAGCAGCCAGACTTTTTGAATAAGTGTCTATCAACTTAGCACATCTTGATTTGTCAATTTGCACTCCTTCTTGCAAAAAAGCTCTAGATCGACTACTATTTGGCACCATAGATAACTCGTTCTATCTTGACTAGTGCCCCAGTCCCAAGTGAAGAGAAGTAGCCCCATAGCATAATGCTTTCACCAGCATGCTTCACCGTGGGTATGGTTTTAGTTGATGAACCATCTTTTTTGCACCAAACATACCTTTTAAAATTATGGCCAAAAACTTTTATATGTTTCATCAGACCATAAAACATTGTTACATGGTTCTGGGTGATTGGATATACATTTTGGCAAAATTGCTTCCATCTAATGGCTTCCATCTTGCCATCCTACCCTATAGCCCAGACAAATGAAGAATACAGGATAATGTTGACTCATCCAGGGAGTGACCAGCACTTGCCAGATATTCTTGCAGCTCCTTTAAATGTTGCTGTAAGGCTCTTGGCAGCTTCCCTGATGAGTTTTCTTCTTGGGTTTTTTCATACATTTTTTGGTGCCCCGTTCTTTGGAATGCCATTGTGGCATCCACTTGTTGATGATGGCCTTCACTGTGTTCCATGGCACATCTAATGTTTTAGAAATTATTTTGTACCCCTCTCCTGACTGGTACGTGCACAGAATAACACCTGCAAATCCAAATAACGACCATTGCTTTAGCAGTAAGATGCAACCAAGAAGATGCCACGTAAATCATACAGAAACAGCAGATTTTTATTCAGGGTTAATCAGCACCACTTAATTGATGACCGGATGATTATAGTTACTTTTGAATAAGAGTTTGAATGCAACTGGTTAATTCCACACAGTCACATGCCCCATTATAAAAGGGTGTGCACACCTATGCAACTAGGGCAGCGTTTCTTAAAAGGATTGTAAGCCTAATTAGATTGTTGAAACCATTGGCGCCAATGGTCAACGCAACCGACTTAAGCTTTCGATGCTTTTGAGAAACACAGCCCAGGTCATTTTTCTTTTATTAAAAGTTTCTATTTGAATGTTCCTTGAATTTTGTTGGTTTTAATATCACATTATATATCTTGGATTCATCTTTTAAATCTCAAAAACCTGCAATTTTAATAGGGGTGTGTAGACTTTTTATAGACACTGTAGAACAAATTGTTAATGCTGTTTAATCGCTTAACCGTGTACATCCCTAGATATGACTAACAGCTTTCATGGTAAATTATGTTCTTTTAGTAATGCCTTAGTTTGATTTCACAAATCTAAAGTCAATGAAAAAACATCTAAAATGCATAAACACCAACAGGATCAAATCTGCAGGGTTTTTCTAGTAATAGGCAGATTCTACCAGGCCGACTGATTGCCCAATATTCGGACATTTTGAAATTATTAGCATAAGCTGATTGACATTTCCTCCTAATATGAATTCCAAAATCTACTTACAGCCATCTTAAAGGCTAATACACCTTTTCTGTTTACGGTTTTAAGTGCATTTTAGGCAAATAAGCACAATATGTTTCACATCAGCATTTTTGGACGATTTGCTGTTATTGTACTCTATTTTATAAAATGGATAGTCTCGGTTCAAGAATGCTGCTAGGTCAACAGAGTGTTCAAGCAGCTAAAACGTGAAAACAGAATTTAGAGACCATCTATTAACTTTAGTTGACATGACCAAACCTATTAATTTTCCTGATTAACTGAGGTTAGCAACAAGACTCATGCATCTTCCTTCCCTAATCTGTGTTCTCAAAGACAATTCTCAGTAGAAGTTCTTACTTCAAGCACTTGAAGTGACCAAGCCAACCAGTAAAGACCCTACAAACCCCTGGCACAATGGAGAGGTTTAAAATGAACGTCATGTTTCGTAAATAAACAAAGACACATGATCTAGCTGACAGTGTCTGATATTTTTAGCTGCATTACTCCTTACAGCGCCAAAAGCACTGAGTAATAAAACATATTCATAACTCCAATCCAAGAGTATAAACCTGTCAGATTGAATCCATGATGATGTGGGCTGTGAACCAGGTCAAGTGGGATTAAAGGGATAGATCACACAAAAATTTAAATTCTGACATCATTTAATTACCCATTTAATTAGGATTAGGGGCTGTCAAGCACCAAACAAAGTGCTATAAAGCATAATAAAAGCAGTCCACAGAAAAATAAGCAAAAATATATGCAGTTACAATAAGGCTCTTACAATAGAAGTGAATGGGGCCAGTTGATAAAAGTTAAAATGCACATGGTTTTAAATGTATAGCCACAATATGTAAACATTGAGTGTTAACATGATTTTAGGGTAATATAAAAGGCATTACGGCATTATGTCACCATGATAATGAATATTAAGTACTCTAGAAAGGGCCAGTTTGATTACACGAAATTCATGTTAACACCTGTGATGTTTACGTGCGCTTACTTAGGCCGACATAACACAATATAATATAGCAAATAACAAACATAAAATTGCTAAACAAAAATGGTAATATATCAGTTTATTCTGATTTCTGTTTAGTCATCAAATATTAGTAATTAATTTGCACCTGAAGAAATTGTTAATATATTAGGATGACGGAAATAACAGTACACAAAATAGTCCAGCAACCATGGATGGCATGTCCACGTTAGCAATCACATTTACTCCAAAATACAGAATCAAACCAATTGTGCATACAGAGCAAAGTGAATAAGACATTTACTTAAAGCACACGTGAAGTACTTTTACCTTGAACCAGACTGTTTAGCAGAGACGGGCCACTTCTATTAAAATGAATGGGAGAAATTAAAACGCCCAACTGCAGCCAACAGTCAACGGATGTAGAAAGGTAGTCCACCTTACAGGTAAAAGAGCCAATCACCTTTTAGATACAGACATCGCATGTCAATCAACTCGAGAACATGCATGTGCATCAGCTATAAAAGCTTGGAAACGTTCTGTTTTTATGCATAATCTGAGGTAAAGCAGTACAATTTATGATATCAGTGTTGTCAGATTTTACTGCTGATTTGAAATATGTTCTTTGAATGTAATCTTGACCAACCGTTTTGGAGATTTTGGTCTTTCCCCATTCAAGAAGATAGGACCTTAACTAGCATGACTTGAAATAGTCTTCCGAGAGCGTTCCAAACATGGCCGACAGTGGACTGACTTGCTAGAAAGACTTTGGTTGCACTCACTACCGCAAGCAGTAGCAATCTCCTGACCGTTTAAACAGCCTGAATCGCCTGCCTGGATTGTGACCACTGACCATCATGATTTGTGAAATCAGAGGAACATCCTGAAGTTTTGATTCTGGCTGATGCAATACACGCTTCAGAGGAAGATATTAGATGAGCACTCGATGGGAAGAAAATGCTGGATTTTCATGAGGTTCATGAATAAATCTGTTTAAATGAGATATCTGCATGTTTGCAAATTGTCTGTAATAGAAGTTTGATTGATATTTGCCTTTTATCACTAGAAAATAATGTTTAAATTGACAGGGAACTGTTGAGGTGAGGCTGATAGATTATGTGCTTTAGAGGTAAATGAGTGCTCCAAAGGATGCTGGAGATGCTCAAGTTGTGTGAGGTTGGTTTATTACATTTGCTTAAATGAGATATGTCCATTTTTGCAAACGGTATATGATAATAGTTTTATTGATATTTGTGTTTTTATCATTAGACAAGACAGTTAAAAGAAGTCCAACTGTTGAGGAAAGAGAGGGAGAATGAAACAGGCGAGCACTTTATTATTATGAGCTCAAACGCGTCTGCCGCGGCACTGATATTCGGACCGTTTAAATGACACCGTGTTACACACCTGTCTATTATTGTAGTAACACGATTGCACGTAACAACAAAACGAACCGTGACTGGTCGTTTACATGTCTCAGTCGCTTCACATGCAAGCAGGCGATTCTTGGCGCCATCAAGAATCAAATCGGCCAAACTGGAAAATGCAGATAATTAAAAAGTCAGCATATCGGCCGATTTATCAGCCTCTGCGATACATCGGATGACCACTGGTTGATTACCACAAAAAATAATTGACTCATCCCTCCTTTTCTTAAAAAAAAAAAAAAAAAAAGGAGGGATGAGTCACCTCACCGATAGATAGATAGATAGATAGATAGATAGAGAGAGAGAGAGAGAGAGAGAGAGAGAGAGAGAGAGAGAGGGGTAAATGTATATATACATAGGGCTGCTCGTTGCACAATAGTCTTTGTCTCTTCAGACATATTTCTCGACACAACTTTAATAAAGTGCGGTCGCACACTGAACGTGTCTGACAGACAACATGGTGCATTCTAAAATTAAAATTCAAAATGTTTTTTTTTTTCCTACAAAATGTACGCACACACCACAAACGCTCAGCGTCAACCTTCTGCAGTGATCTACAAAAATATATTTCAGTGATTTACCATACCTGGACATAAGGTTACTAAAAGTAACATGAAACTTACTAGAGGTTATGACAAATATGTTCTCTGCTACAATCTATGCAAAAAATGCAATAACATTATATATATATATATATATATATATATATATATATATATATATATATATATATATACACATTTTAAATGACCTCAAGTCCACAAGAGGGTGCAACGAATACATTATAATCCAAATAACATTCTGACTTTCTAACATGCCAAGCTAAATGAACAGAAAAAAACTTCATTAACAGTTCTGTTCATTTTGTGTTGCGCTGGCAAGCAAATATGCACATCTGCAATTTTTTTATCAATATTGTCCTTTTATATTAAAACAATGAGGCCTTCAGTGTTTCTCTTGTAAAACTTGCCTCAAGCTTGTAAAGAATGAGAGAACAGAGTAAACAGTTCTTTAAGTTTTTCAGCAACAGTAGCAATTAAACATTAAAACAATTATAATATAAAACATAAAAAAGTAACAATGCAAAATTAAACTACTTAAATATTTGACATTCTTTACTGTGTGATTATTAGATAGATATTAATACTGATTTGATGCAGTAAGAATGCCTGAATGCAGAGTCTCGTGCAGGAGTGCTGCATTCAAATCAAGACACAAGCGCCTTGCTTTGATCACCTTTCAAAGGCATGCCATGTGACGGGAACGTTAATATACATTGCAGAATCGTTGTCAATTACAAATGAGTTTGCGTGGGTGTCTGAATCGAGATCTTTTTACGATTAATCGGGCAGCTCTAATGAACATTAGGGCTGAAACGATTAGTCAACATTATCGACAACGTAGACAAAAAGTTTCCGTTGATGAATAGTCGTTTGATCTAATTTAACGTAACATGGGATCACATTAAACTCTACTGATGACGCGTGAGAGCAGCACTGCAGATTAGTGTTGTCTAAGGTACCGACTTCGGTACCAAGTCGGTACTGAAATTTAAAAAATGTGACGCTTTGAGCGCTGTTGAGCGGAATCGTAAACACCTCTGATTGGCCATTGTGTTCACGCGCTCATCGGATATGTCTGCGATTGGCTACAATGATCAGTGCTTCAAAAACATGTTGTAAATATACATCAATGACGCTCTTCACCGAGTGCTTGCACAGATACACACGGGAGCGTTTGAAAGCAGGACCGGTCCGCTGATAGACGGCTGCTTGTGACCAAATGCTCCCGTGCGTTGATCATTGTAGCCAATCACAGACATATCCGATGAGCGCGTGAACACAATGGCCAATCAGAGGTGTTTACGATTACGCTCAACAGCGCTCAAAGAGTCACATTTTTTAAATTTCAGTACCGACTTGGTACCGAAGTCGGTACTTTTGACAACACTACTGCAGATTGCGCCTGACTGAGGAGAGGATGAATTACACAGATCACAGTCCAGATGAACTCTAAACTTTCCAAAACAGCTTCAGGTGATGTAGATCCCAAAGTATGAGGGAATAATACAAAAATACAAAATAAGTAAATACAGAAGCTCTCTCGTTGTGGAATAAGCAGAGCCCGAACTGCTGCTCCACTGAAGCAAAATTTGCATGTTGAGCCTCTTTAAATGAAACACCAAGTGTTAAATCTTTAATGTAGTTATATTTATAAAAGTTCAAATAATACAGAAGCAGGTCATGTAAATAACTACAAACTCCGAAACTGCCATTTCTCTGCGCGGTCAGCACCTCTTCTATGAGTTGCGTTAATGTCCCGATCTAATGGGGAGAGACTGAAACTGCACCCGGCTGATGCACTCTGTCACGGGACGCTCATCCCTAGAGTTTGCATGCTAAATGCAGCTAGATTATAACGTGATGGCTCGCAACTTATTGAATCATAATATATATGTCACTGTGCATTTCTTATCGTGAAGAAAATTGGCAATACGCAGCTTTATTAATAAGAGAGATTGTAAATTGTTTTTTAGTGAGTTAAAGATGGATTGAAGTGAACAGAAAGGTGAGAGTCTTCACCCCATTATACACTGCAACAAAATACATTTAGGATTAGTTTTGGCTTGTTTTCCAATATAAATATCTAAAACTCATTTAAAACAACATATATTTACTTTAGCAGCTATACTGCAGAATACATTTTTTTATCTGAGAATGTTAAAGATATTAAAAATGCAAATATTTTAAAATATCTAAAAATCATTTGAAAAAATACACATTCACCTGAGAAGCAGCATATAAGATATTTACACTTTTAGAGAATAGATCTTGAATATAAGTATATGTTGTCTTAACTGCACTCGCAGAAGTGAAAAAATACACGTATATTTAAGATCTATTCTCTATAAGTAAGTGTAAATATCTTACTCTTGTTTTAAGGATTTGTAGATCATTTTAAAATGGAAAACAAAACAAAAATGTTTTTTTTTTTACTGAATTATATTTAATAAAAATTATTTTTCCTCTTTAATTCAGTGAACGTCATTTAGAGGTATTTTTAAAAAATGAATTTGTCCTCTTTATTGTTAGTAAGCACTTTTAATACAACCTTTCAATTCGAGGCACAAGCTGAATAATCGGTTAAGAGCTAATGAATAATCATTGCAATAATCGCCAAATAATCGTTAATCTAAGTAATAGTAAACCTAAATAATCGTTAGATTATTTGATAACCTAAATAATCATTAGTTGCAGCCCTAGTGAACATGCATCTTTCATATAGCCTACACGGTGCATTTCAGTCACAAATATGTCATTTTGTGGTTAGACAGCTTGAAAGAAAGACCACTTCAATGCTACATACAGGGAAATTGCAAAACATCTGCATTTCTAATAGTTCAGTTTGTGCCGTTACACCAGTTTCATACACTAACCTGCAAACTCAATGTCACTCTGTTCATTGTTGAAGTACCAAAACTTTAGTATCGTTGGACTGCAATCTCCTGCGTCACTTTAGCTCGTCCTGTGTGTGTGTGTAATCATGACTGCCTTCAGTAAATGGTATATTGCCCTCTTGTGGTCTCCCAAAGCCATTACATCAGACAGTTAAACAAGAGGCCGACTGAGTGTATTGTAATGCACGCAAAAGTCAGCTTCTAATTTAAATATATTGATGCCTAAAAAATATAGCAATAAAATAACGTGCCAATCAATGATCGATATTTTATGACATCCCTATAAACAATGTGTTAACATTATTCTAGTGTGATAAAATCACTTACTAACCATTTATGTGTAAAATTATAGCCAATTTTACAATTTAATTGCCGTGACACTGAAGTCGTCTTTATTTTGTCACACATTATATATATTTGCATATATACAGTGAAATATTTTTTTCCACATATCCCAGATAAGCTGGGGTCAGGGCACAGGGTCAGACATGATATGGCACCCCAGGAGCAGATAGGGTCAAGGGCCTTGATCAACGGCCCAACTGTGGCATTGTGGACAAAAAGCCCTCCGAGCTCACTTGATTTTCCCATTTGCGTAATGCCAAACATGTATGCCCTGACAGGTTCCCCATTCGCAGGAAATGACAATGCGAGCCCAGGAGAGACGCGATGAGCCGCTCTGTTTCTATGGAGATGACAGCATGAGAAGCATATTAAAATTATTATAAACTGCTCACGAAATGAACTCAAAGGTCTTTATTTAGTGTTCTGTGCAAATGAAGATTCGAGGGTTTAACCGGATGCCTTGAAAGCCGCATGAAAGTTAAGAAACTATGACAGGAATATATTGTATTCCATGAATGGAAGTAACCCGAGGCTGTCAGTAGATTAAACATTAATTGTGATTAATCTTATTGTTTGTCGTTAATAAAACTAATCTATCATGTTTGAATGTTTAATTTTGCTTTTAAATCCAATACTTTGTATATAGAAATGCAATGCATTCAGTTCTGTTGTATTACTTTTCTCTTTTAATTTATGAAACAATATGTAATAATACAAAATTACATAATTTATGCCAAAAATCAATAAAAGTTTAAACGTTTTATTGAACATAGACACCTGTTCTTCTGCTGCTTAAGTTAATATGTATAGCTATTTGTACTCTTAACATTAAATATAGCCCAAATATAAAAAACACTATATTTTTTTTAAAGTGGTCGCGGTCCCACAAATGACACCGAGTGTGAATATAAAAAGGACTGAGACCCTGAAACTGGTAAAGTGGACCAAAAAGACATTTAAGCCCACTTGCAAGGTCTCAGACAGTGTGAATGCAAAGACAACTAGGTCCTTTTCACTCAGTCCACTTAAAGGGGTCTGAGTTTGGTTCTTTTAGGGTGCGTTCACACTCGTAGTTTGGTTCTCTTGGTCCGGACCAAAAAAGAAAATGATACATTTAAGCTGCGTACACACTGCCAGCAACATCGCGCGAGACAGCGACACCATCCCATTCATTTTCAATGAGAGCACAGCGACTTCCGGCGACACGAGCTGTCGTGACCGTTGGCGACCAGATGTGGGCGTGTCCAGCGATGCGACAAAGTTGAGACAAGTTCAACTTTATTCAAATGAAGAGAGACTTACGGAAGCGACAGCCAATAGGAGAGAAGACGGGAGAGCTCACGTCATCCTTCTCTCTCTCTCAGCTCCTGCAGTAACGGAAAGATGGATGAAAGGCTAATTCTTGCTGTTAGCAATTTTCCAGTGCTCTATGATATGGATATGGTATATCCAGCCGCAGCTCTTGCACCAGCCAGTGGTACTTGCCATGCTGACTCGGAGATTGAATGGTTTTGTGGACCCAGAGAGATCGGCGTTTGCGTTTTCGCCGGATAAAGTCAGGATAAAGTCACAACCTGATTGGACAGCTTTTATGACGAACTTGCCGAACATCCAAAGCAATGCTGGCTGCTGGGCTAAATGCGCTCGTTGGATGTATATATGGTGGTATTTTTACCAGCTGAGAACAAACGAAGAGCTAATAAAATGTGTATAGGACTTCAAACAGCACCAGGAATTCCTCCGTTGCACACACAAATGAAGATATGCTGCAAGAACGGCGGTTCCGACGCCTGTACCGAACTATAATGGGCAACATAGCTCCAATGATGAAAAGAACCAGGTATGCTTGAGGTCAGTATTTGGCAAATTACTTCCTGTTTTTGGTCCGTTTAAACGTCTTTGGTCTATGTTGCGTTCATATATCAATCGCACCGCACCAGAGTTCGTTTGGAAGCGGACCGAGTCCCACTATTCTTTTGCGTTGTTCTGGTTTCACACTCACTTAATTCTATCGAACCCGGTCCATTTGCGTTCCTCTTACGTCATAACAAACACGCATGGTGAACACAACGTGACTCATCCATACGTTGTTATTTTGGTGCCATTATTAACCGCAGAGTGAACGACAACTGCGTATAGGTGCGCTTCGTGGCGTAACTCGTCAGATGTCCAGGGGACGGCGGCTTGCTGCTGCTCGCAAATGGTGTTTCTTAAGGAGACAGCTGATGGCAAGGAATTCATTTTCATCAACACTGCACGCTTACGCACGCTCATGTCCAAGGTGAAGTTATCGCCGCTGTCATCTCCTATTATACCCTATATTTATAACCTATAATAGTATTTATATACAGTATAATAAGGTGTATAGATAGACAGACAGTTTTTATAGTGTTGATTGTACTTGTATGTCATTGTGGTGTCATTACTTTTTTGAGACTTTCAGGAATGTGTGGATCCTCGTGTGTTGTCGATACTAATGATGGCGTCATCGGCTAAAGCGTATGCGCAGGTTACTTCCAGAACGAGTGCACACCCGAGTCCGAGTTGCTTTCACATTCACGCGAATGGCGCTACAGTTCCATTGAAACCGAACTCAGACCATCTCCTACAGGAAGTCTCAGGTTCGGTACCACGGTGCGCACCCTGGTCTGCACAATCAGCTTTCACCAATTTATCATGCGAACCGTGCTCTGTTTCCAGTTAAACTGCCAGTGTGAAAGCACAACTCATTTTGTATTCCAAGGAAGAATGAATGTAATGTGGATTTTGTAAAACATGAGGGTCAAGAAATCACAATTTTCAATTAAGGGTGAACTATTCTTTAAAAAACACACAAAGAAAGTCTTCTTTTTCCTTATTGCCTATGTGAGTGCTGTACTAATGATCTAAATTACATTTCCATGCCACAAGGTGTGCAAAATAACCATGCACATGTGCATCTGTAAACATCTGCCCTTCCCAAACAAATCACCATATTTCTCTCTCCATGCACATCACTATAATTAGGTCAAGAGTTGAGGCATTCAATGCACAATACACGATGGGTGATCTCACCACGCAGGGATGCTATTCTGGAGGACATTAGAGTCATTAAGGGGGGGGCAAATCATGTGTGCATTGGGTTGCATTTCACCTCGGGGCACGAGGAGGGTGGGCGTGCCGGCATTAGCACAGACAGCGGGCCCCGATGACGCCACAAGCCGCTTGATCAGAACCGACAGGCGGCTGGCTGCGGGAAGCAGTACCGCCACCTGTTTCGGCCTCATTAATCGATGCACCTATCAGACTAACGTCCATAAATGACAATGCATTAATAGCCAAAACCACGACTTGAGCAACTCACCACCCCACCCACTCGACACTTGCTTTCGTTTTTGTATTTTAGTTATATTTATACGGACCAGTGCATGGAACAGTATCTATACACATGTACAAAGACTATTAAATCATACATTAACTGCAAATATGAGCGATCCTGGCTGGCCAGCTAAAGATAAACTTCTAAGCTCATGAAAGCCTATTTACATCACAAGCCGCGATTAGAATAAAATAAAACGCACTATACAAGCACAACGCAGTCAAAGAGTGTCAGATTTAATAAAATAAAAAACGTATTCCATTGCATTGCATACAACACTGTCTAGTTAGAATAAGCTATCTCTATATTCCACCAATATGTAATGCTAAATAGCATGCAAATAATGCCAAATTAAGCTCAATACACAAATTCAATCGACATTGTTTTTGAACATGATATAACACACAGACGGTCAGTAGGCCACGATTAAAAATCAATCCTATGCGCATATAAAAAGCCCAATATGCATGACATTATTCAGTGTTTTGTTGTGTTGTGTTTATGCTGTGCACGCGCATGTTGCATGTGAGAACATTGGGTCAAGCGCGTGCGTTTCCACCCGCCTAAAAATTAAAAAAGAGAAACACACAGAGGCCAGTGCTCAGCCTGTTAGCTCTAAAACACACAAACTCACTCACTCTCGCTCTCTCTCTCTCACACACACACACACACACACACACACACACACACACACACACACACACACACACACACACACACTCACACTCACTCTCTCTCTCTCTCTCTCTCTCTCTCTCTACACACACACACACACACACACACACACACACACACAAACTCACTCTCTCTCTCTCTCTCTCTCTCTCACACACACACACACACACTCTCTCTCACTCACTCACTCACTCACTCACTCACTCTCTCTCTCTCTCTCTCCCTCCCTCCCTCACACACACACACACTTTCTAACACACATACACGAACGAACACTCACACTGTCAGTGAGTGGTTAGCGCGTGAAGCTAAAACAAGCTAAACATCAACATACATCCCGCCTCAGAGCTGCTTAAATTATAGACCGTGTCCAAAACACGCGTGATACTATAAAGATCACAAACATGGCGTGTACGGACCGCTGCGAAGGTTTATTAGCGTTGTTTTGCACGTTTCGTGGATTAACACGGTCGCTTACCTTCGTTCGCCAAGTCCGCCATTTTACTTCTCCGCGCACGCCCATAATGCACCGCTGCGCAAGTGCCTGTATTTCATACAACTTTTTTTTCTTTTCTTTTTTTTTTCTTCTTCAAAATTGTATTTATACAAACGAGAGTACATATAACAATTGTAAACACATGTTTAGAAAATTAAACATGTCAAGGGTATATGGGGGAAAAAATATATGTGAAAAAGAAGCAGTACAAATTATTTAAAATATTTAAAATTGTAGCTACATAATAAACAGTTCGATTTATACTTTTAGATATAGTTTCCAATATGTTTTAATTTCACTTTTAAATTATTAAAATGCAGGTATTGTATTTCAAACAACAGCTACACTTTGTAATAGATTTTCAAAGTCCATACGTTTAAAAAATTAAAATAAATAAGTATATTATAAATTGATTATTTTAGTCAAGTTTTACATCCACAAAATGAGAATAGCACAAATGCCTTTGTATAGACTGCTGTGTTTTACAATAGTGACATCTAGTCTTAGTTTGAAGCTTTTCAGTATGACAAACCGAACCTTAAAGGAGCACTCAGTATTTTTTCCCTCATTTAAAACGTTTAACTCCTAAAGACATGAATTGTAATTTTGCAATATATGTAGGACATCATGAGCACTCACATTATACTATAGACTCCAGTCATATCAGTAACCTTATAAAAGCTGTTTTATTCTACATGGAGAGGGTCCGCACATGGGGGCGGCCATGTTTGAATCACATGACCCACGGAATACTACTCGCGTAATCTCAGTAACAGTCCTGTTTTTTCACACTTTCACTCATTGATTAAAGTAATCATGACTGACTGTGAATACTCAATATTTTGATATTGTGAATTCCAAAAACCTATGGCTGAAGGAATTGTGAAATTTGTACACATGTTTTCATATGTTAACACCTAATAATTTGATGCTGAAATCAAAGTTTGCTCATGAAACAATATCATTCTTTAATAATTCAATAAGTTCTAATGGTACATTATCAACCACAGCCAGAAAATCTTTAATAGAAACTTGAAAACAAATATTTTTCTAAGCATTCTGAGTATGTAAATTTCCATTACTAGTAAGCAATTGTGTTACAAATAAAAGTTTTACATTCCCTAGCTATAGTTTTGCATTTCCTTGCTAGTTTTGTGTGCCCTTGCAAAAGTTTGTGATCCTTTGCAATAGTTATGCATTCCCTAGCAATAGTTTCACTTCATGACCACCAAGTCAGAGTTCCTTGTCATGGTCGCTGAGCTAGCGCCGTCTTTTGCTCCGGACCCTGAGTCTGCTCCATGCTATGTCATAGCCACATCTGAGCAGTTGGACCTGGAGATGGTTCCCGCCCTTGTACCCACCCTTAGTTCCCCTGAGCAGGCAAGGGGAACTTTCAACCCTCCGAACCCGCCTGGACCCTCTGAGCCCTGGACTCCACCTTGGCCTGTCGGTCCCCCGACATCGCCACGGCTCTGTGTTCCCTCGGCTCCTCCTTGGTCTGTCAGTCACCAGACTCCGCCTTGGATCTCTGATCCTCTGGCTGCGCCTCATTCCTCCGATCCGTCAGCTCTACCGGGGACCTCCATACCTACGGCTCCACCTTGGTCCTCAGTCCCACCGGCTTTGCTCCTCCGAGCCTCCGGCGCCGCCTTGGTCCTCCCTGCCGCCGGCTCCACCCTGGCCCTTCTAGTCTTCGGCTACTCTCCAGGTATCCAGTTCTCCATGACTCCGCCCCTTGAGTCTCTCATGGCTCCACCCCCAGGCTCCGCCCTGATCCCATGCTCCACGTCCTGCCAAGCCTCAAGAGCAACCTAACTGTATATTGTTCTGGGCTCTTTACCTATTCAAAAATACAGTTTTGAATTTGTTGTGGGCCCCCCTGGACCTCTGGGCCCCTAGAAGCATTACCGCCTTTCACCCCACTAGCTACGGCCCTGTCTGTTGATACTGCTATTTTATTTAATTGCATTGTTAAACCCTCAATATTTGTTCTCATTAAATTTTTTGGTCTATGCATCCTTGTGTCTCATGCAAATAAATTAAAAGATATGTATAAATATATAATAACACATTTGTTTACATTTGAATACATTGCTACAAACACATAAATCAAGTGTGAACACACGATGGCGCAGTTTGTCAAGGCAAGGGGTTTAATGTACTGTTCAAATGGACTTTTGGATGTTTGGCCTGGACTTCCTCTTCCATTTAAACTCTTTGTTATGTGCAATGAACTGCAGACAATATTTCAAGTTCAATCAAAATTGTATTTTTATCCAAGACAGATCACCCTTCAAAAAGAACCCTGTAAATTGTGTCACTGAGTAGAAGTCTGTTAATTGGCAACTAACTGCTTCCTTTTATTAACCTGCAGGAGAACAATTCTAAGAATGATAGAGTGAATTATATTTCACCATGTATTTGGTGTATATACAGCCCTCAGGCTAACCCCATGTAAGCACATGTATGAAGGCACAATTGAAAGACCTCCCAACAGACTAAATGAAGATGATAAATGTGGGTGAATGAAAAGAATTGATAATCTCTTGACTGAAAGATGTGGATTCCTCTATGAGACTTGAAACAGGTAAATTAGAGGGTAGCAAAATAATAAAAAGGTGCTTTTCATTTTGTATTCCAATTGTTGAACTGACAAAATGAAAAATAGAGGGATTTGTTTCTATGGATATTTGGAAATTAGAAGCTGTTCAGTGTGTGCGCTGTGATTATATGAGTCAGTGACACAGTTATGGTCTATACATTATGTTATATGGAGAGACTGTCAATGAAAAACAACAAATCCACAGTTAACTTATTCAGACTTTATGTAATTCATGTGCCAACACGATTCATCGGACTGAATGCTAGATTGGACAAACACCACCATGTTTCAGTTAGTCGATTCAAGCGTTTAAGCTGTCTTGCATGGTCGCATTAGTCTTGTTGACAGTGACACATCACACTTTTGGCTTCTTGGTGATAAAAAGTGTTTTTTTAATAGTATATAAATTAAAACTAGGAAAGGAAAATGAATCAATACAAATTGTGAAGATTGAAGGATGTGTTCAGACCTTATGTTGCACTTTGAATAATTTTATCATGAAGAATTCTATAAGATAACATGGATGAGGTGGTTTCTATGCTGTTTCTGAGGTGCTTTCAGTTGTTGCTAGGCAGTTGGTTAGGCAATATCAGTGGGTGCTTAATGGTCGCTATGGATCTTTCTTTGGTTGCTAGGTGGTTACCAAGGTGCCTTAAGTAGTTGCAAGGAGGAAGCTAAGATGTTTTCAGGGGTTGCCAGGTGGTTGCTAATGTGTTTTTAGTGGTTGCTAGGTAGTGCCTGAGGGGTTTTCAGTGGTTGTTAGGCAATTGTTAAGGTGCTTTCAGTGATTGCTAGGTGGTTGCCAAGATGCATAGTTGCTGGGAGGATGCTAAGATGTTTTCAGTGGATGCTATGTGGTTGCTAATGTGTTTTTAGTGGTTGCTAGGTAGTGCCTGAGGTGTTTTCAGTGGTTGTTATGCAATTGTTAAGGTGCTTTCAGTGATTGCTAGGTGGTTGCCAAGATGCATTTAGTAGTTGCTGGGAGGATGCTAAGATGTTTTCAGTGGTTGCTAGGTAGTTGCTAAGGTGTTTTCAGTGGTTGCTAGGTAGTTGCTAAAGTGTTTTCAGTTGTTGATAGGTAGTTGCTAAGGTGTTTTCAGTGGTTGTTAAGCAATCATTAAGGTGCTTTCAGTGGTTTCTATGCTGTTTCTGAGGTGCTTTCAGTGGTTGTTAAGCGATCATTAAGGTGCTTTCAGTGGTTGTTAGGTGATTGTTAAGGTGTTTAAAGTGATTGCTAGGCAATTGTAAAGGTTATTTCAGTGGTTGTTAAGAGAATGTTAAGGTTCTTTCAGTGATTATAGGTGGTTGCCAAGGTGCCTTCATTAGTTGCTATGAGGATGCTAAGATGTTTTCAGTGGTTGCTTGGTGGTCGCTAATGTGTTTTTAGTGGTTGCTAGGTAGTGCCTGAGGTGTTTTCAGTGGTTGTTATGCAATTGTTAAGGTGCTTTCAGTGATTGCTAGGTGGTTGCCAAGATGCATTTAGTAGTTGCTGGGAGGATGCTAAGATGTTTTCAGTGGATGCTATGTGGTTGCTAATGTGTTTTCAGTGGTTGCTAGGTAGTTGCTAAGGTGTTTTCAGTGGTTGCTAGGTAGTTGCTAAGGTGTTTTCAGTGGTTGCTAGGTAGTTGCTAAAGTGTTTTCAGTTGTTGATAGGTAGTTGCTAAGGTGTTTTCAGTGGTTGTTAAGCAATCATTAAGGTGCTTTCAGTGGTTTCTATGCTGTTTCTGAGGTGCTTTCAGTGGTTGTTAAGCGATCATTAAGGTGCTTTCAGTGGTTGTTAGGTGATTGTTAAGGTGTTTAAAGTGATTGCTAGGCAATTGTAAAGGTTATTTCAGTGGTTGTTAAGAGAATGTTAAGGTTCTTTCAGTGATTATAGGTGGTTGCCAAGGTGCCTTCAGTAGTTGCTATGAGGATGCTAAGATGTTTTCAGTGGTTGCTTGGTGGTCGCTAGGGTGTTTTCAGTTGTTGCTAGGTAGTTGCTAAGGTGTTTTCAGTGGTTGCTAGGTAGTGCCTGAGGTGTTTTCAGTGGTTGTTATGCAATTGTTAAGGTGCTTTCAGTGATTGCTAGGTGGTTGCCAAGATGCATTTAGTAGTTGCTGGGAGGATGCTAAGATGTTTTCAGTGGATGCTATGTGGTTGCTAATGTGTTTTCAGTGGTTGCTAGGTAGTTGCTAAGGTGTTTTCAGTGGTTGCTAGGTAGTTGCTAAGGTGTTTTCAGTGGTTGCTAGGTAGTTGCTAAAGTGTTTTCAGTTGTTGATAGGTAGTTGCTAAGGTGTTTTCAGTGGTTGTTAAGCAATCATTAAGGTGCTTTCAGTGGTTTCTATGCTGTTTCTGAGGTGCTTTCAGTGGTTGTTAAGCGATCATTAAGGTGCTTTCAGTGGTTGTTAGGTGATTGTTAAGGTGTTTAAAGTGATTGCTAGGCAATTGTAAAGGTTATTTCAGTGGTTGTTAAGAGAATGTTAAGGTTCTTTCAGTGATTATAGGTGGTTGCCAAGGTGCCTTCAGTAGTTGCTATGAGGATGCTAAGATGTTTTCAGTGGTTGCTTGGTGGTCGCTAGGGTGTTTTCAGTTGTTGCTAGGTAGTTGCTAAGGTGTTTTCAGTGGTTGTTAAGAGAATGTTAAGATGCACACCAACCAGAAACTCTGGGAGATGGAGGAGGCTGCAGCAGCGGCACAAACAAAAGTATCTGGTAGACGGAGAGAACGGGAGACGTGGTGGTGCTCATGCAGGAAATGCTAGGTAATGCCAACTGAGGCTGACAGTGTTTGCTGCCATGATTGGCCGATTGGAATGACTGGATAGATGCACGAACGCACCATTTTAAGACTAATACAAATCTACAGTATAGCTACAACAACTCACTTCTTTTTGCCGTTTTCCTTTGCTGTAAAACAATGTGCTCTTCCGCGTTCGTCACTTCTCACCGGAGATTACGCTAGCTTATATCATAAGCCAGAACTGGACTTTCTTGTGAACGCACGAATGGCCGTTACCGGAAGCCAGTGATTATAGTTTATACAGTTATAAATATAGATATTTTTCTTATAAAAACACATCGCTGGGCTTCAGAAGGCCTTTATTAACCCCCTGGATAACTATGGATAACTTTTTGGATGGATGCACTTTTTTGAGCTTCAAAATCTAAGGTACCATTCACTCCCATTATAAAGCTTGGAAGAGCCAGGATATTTTTGAATATAACTCTGATTGTGTTTGGCTGTAAGAACTTTTTTCACTTTTAGGTGAATTAACCCTTTAAGGTGTTTTTAGTGGTTGCTATGTGGTTGCCAAGGTGCCTTTAGTAGTTGCTAGGAGGATACTACGGTGTTTTCAGTGGTTGCTAGGCAATTGTTAATGTGCTTTCAGTGATTGCTAGGTGGTAGCCAAGGCGCCTTTAATAGTTGCTAGGATGCTAACATGTTTTCAGTGGTTGCTTGTAACCCGGACACACACACACAAGATGAGACAGTCACAATGTAAGTCAAAAACTGCTTTTATTGATAACAATAAAAGCAGGCAAAAGTACAAACGGGCAAATCCAGTGAAGAGTTGTCGAGGGAAGCATAGGGTCAAGAGCCGGGGAATCAAAGAGAGTTAAGGGGCAAATCCGAGAGAGTAGTCGAGGGGAGCGAGGGTCAAAGCCGGGGTAAACAGGATCGAGAGGCAGGTAAACTAACAAAGGGAGTAGACAGGGGTACTAGGGGAACGAGGAGCTGGCAAGCTAAGAGGAGGACAAGAGGAGTTCAAGAGGAGATCAAAACTAGACGAGACTAGCGGGGGCAAGGACACGGGAAACTAAATACAATAACCAACACCCGTGAAACGGATGTGCTGTGGTATTTATAGGGGAAGGTGCAGGTGTAAACAATGAAAGGTGATGAGACGAGTGCAGGTGAAACGAATAAAGGGGTGATTGAGACGAGTGCAGGTGGTCATAATGTTCTGGCCATAGGAGCGTGCATGTGAGCCCGAGGAGAGAGACCTGCTAACGAGCAGGAGATCTCGAGGGAGCAAAACGAGCGTGAGAGCTCGAGGGAGCAAAACGAGCGTGAGCTCGAGGGGGGCGGAACGAGCGTGCGAGCTCGAGGGGGCGGAACGAGCGTGCGAGCTCGAGGGGGCGGAACGAGCGTGCGAGCTTGAGGAGTGAGTGTGTGTGCGACGAAGCGGGGATGGGGCAGAGGAGCGGGGTTCGTGACATTGCTAAGTAGTTGATAAGATGTTTTCAGTTGTTGTTAAGCTTTTGGGATATTTGATCATGTGCTATGGGAAGCTAGTATTTTGAGATACGTCAAACCAAATGCATGAAAGTCACTGACATCAACATTTCTTTGCCAACATGAATATGGGACATATTTTACCTGTTCACTCTAGAAGATGATCTGTAATAAGTCTACTTATGACTGACTGTAAATGCAACTTTACTGCCTTATCATGCAATATAAGATTTCAAAGGTTCTATTGCAGTTTATGACTCCCCAATGTGGTTTGTTCATTATAGACATTGAGAGTTATCATTATAAAATATGACCTCAGTTACCTAACTACAACACTCCGTAGAAGAAAAATTACAAACGAAAGTCTCATTATTTTCCCTCATAGAGAGCAATGAGACAATACTTAGATTTGTTTTTAGCTGAAGTTTTCTGCTTCTCAGACATTTCTCCTGAACCCCCACTCCCGGTAAACTCACATGTGTCTCCTCTAGAGTTTCAGAAGAAATCTCAACAAGTCAAGTCAAGTCATTTTTATTTGTATAATGCTTTTCACAACATTTCAATGCCGCTTTATAGAAAAGCATGCATTAACAGAAACTGTAATTTCTATAAAGTCAACAAAAATGTCTCAAATGGTTCTTAGTCTGTTAACCAAAGTCAGAAATCTCAATATGAACTCATCAAATGATGGATGGATGGACATTCAAGGTGATGATGGATGATGGATAGACATTCAGGGTGATGGATGGATGGATGGATGGATGGATGGATGGATGGATGGATGGATGGATGGATGGATGGATGTGTGGATGGATGAAAGACATTTAAGGTGATGATGGATAATGGATAGACATTCAGGGTGATGGATGGATAGATGTATGAATAGACATTCAAGGTGATAGATGGATGGATAGACATTCAAGGTGTTAAATGGATGATGGATTGATGGATGGATATTAAGGGTGATGGATGGATGATGTATAGACATTCAAAATAATGGATGGATGGAAGGATAGACAATCAAGGTGATAGATGGATGGTTGGATGGATGGATGGATGGATGTATAGTCAGGGTGATGGATGAATGGATAGACATTCGAGATGATTGATGATGGATGGACGGATTGATGGATGGAAGGATATTCAGGGTGATGGATATTCAGGGTGATGGATGGTTGAATGGATGGATGGATGGATGAATGGATGGTTGGATGGATGGATGGCTGGATGGATGGATGAATATTCATGGGAATGGTTGGATGGATGGATATTCAGGTTGATGGATATTCAGGGGGATGAATGGATGGTTGGATGGATGGATGGATGGATGGATGGATGGATGGATGGATGGCTGGATGGATGGATGAATATTCATGGGAATGGTTGGATGGATGGATGGATGAATGGATGGATGGAAGGACAGATGGATGGATGGATAATCAGGGTTATGGATGGATGGATGGACATTCAAGGTGTTAGATGGATGGATGGATGGATGGTTGGATGGATGGATATTGAGGGTGATGAATGATGGATAGACATTCAAAGTGACTGATGGATGGATATTCAGGATGATGGACAGATGGATGGATGGATGAATGGATGGATGTATTCATTGATTGATTGATGGATGGATATTCAGGGTAATGGATGGGTGGACGAATGGATGGATGGATGAACATTGAAGGTGATGGATGGGTTGATATTCAGAGTGATAGATGGATGATGGATGGATGGATGGATGAACATTGAAGGTGATGGATGGGTTGATATTCAGAGTGATAGATGGATGATGGATGGATGGATGGATGGATGGAAGGACAGACAGACAGACAGAGATAGATAGATGGATGGATGGATGGAAGGACAGAGAGATAGATAGATAGATGGATGGATGGATGGAAGGACAGAGAGATAGATAGATAGATGGATGGATGGATGGATGAT
This sequence comes from Xyrauchen texanus, assembly GCF_025860055.1. Classification (NCBI taxonomy): domain Eukaryota; kingdom Metazoa; phylum Chordata; class Actinopteri; order Cypriniformes; family Catostomidae; genus Xyrauchen; species Xyrauchen texanus. The sequence goes on from NC_068284.1 coordinate 46,225,882, forward strand.
AAATACATACAACTTTGTATAATTTAATATTGTTTCCTACATCCTAAAACATTAAAAGTCTGTTTAAAAGTATTTTTTATTCCATCTCTGTGAAGTTCAAAAGAAAATGGGCACATAATCAAGAACACTGACATTTAGCTGGCATAACAACAGTAAAGAGGGATTCAATGAGAAAAAAACAGTGTTGGCATCTAGAAATTTCTTTTCCAGTAAGAGATCATCAGTTTTCCACCTTGATGGATTAATGGCACTGATATCTGATGATAGTGAGGAGTTATTTTTACAAAAAGACCTCCAGAAAATGATGGTCTGCTGCCAGCCATGCTTTTATAGTGTTTCCTTTCTCCATGAAAAAAAAAAACAAATATGCACATTGTCTTCTGCATACCATATGAAATCTTTCACGTGTTATGCTAGCCTTTCATTGATGAGGTCATGAAGTGTAAATGTTTAGGAGCAAAAAATATTGATGTCATCATTAATCACGTTGGGATCAGATTTGCCTAGGGCGGAAAGTTTCAAAGGGGCTCCATCATCACCACTTTAAGAAAAAGAGGCAATATATCAGCCATCATATTTCTGTCTGACATCAACAATGAACTAATCCAGAGTCTCGTAGAGACAGACACACACCAAAACACTGCAATATTGTGACAGAGAGGTAACACAGGAAGAAAATCAACACTGTTGATTATGTTACAGTTTTTCTCAGTTGCTATGGTACACTCGAATCATCCGTAACATTTTCAAAACTATGGACCTAAGGCAGCACTTTAAGCACAGATGGTACAGTAATTGCGGGCATTGATTGACTGGCATACAGAGGAATGGCATTTCTCCCTCTTCATCTTTGTTGGGATTGAAGGCACTGTAGATCTGCTCACATTAGGCCGAACACTTTGTGTCTCTCAGAGAGACCGTGATTCATAATATGATAAATTAGAGGAACTGTCAGATCATTGGAGCCTCTTCTGTACAAGCAGCACTGTATGGGGAATCACAGTGTGATCGTTCTACACCTCCTGATGTCCCGGTCTGTCGGGCCACAGATTCTCATCCACATCACAATGGATATCTTTCCTTGTAATGCAGCATGGAAAGGATCTTTTGGAATGTCTTATCCAGCCTCTGCAGGCGTCTGCTGTGATGTCCTCACATGCTGCATCCATGGCAGCCAGCAGGGCATCTGAGTATGTCGCTGGCGATCGTAGACCTTCCCATTCCGGCTAGAACTCCTCAATAGGGTTAAGGAATGGGGAATAGGGTGGGAGGAATTCCATCTGCATCCTGTAGTGGGTCACAAACCATTGCCTGGTGGTGTTTGAGCGATGGAAACTCACATTATCCCAAATTACCACATACTTTTACCCCTCTTATCATCAGGGATGAGATACGTGTAAAGGATCTCTAAGAAGGTGAGGAGATGCTGTGTGTTGTATGGCCCTATAAGGGGAATACGAGTTAGCACACCATGCTCTGAAATAGCAGCACACATACTGATGTTCCCACCCTGTTGGCCTGGCACATCGACAGTAGCTTTGTAGCCGGAAAAGATACAGCTGTTTCATGCTCATATGGTGTCTTTTCAGCACCCTGTCGATAGTTGAGATGCTAACAGATTGGATGTTTTCAAAGACATTGTTGTCTTCAATAATGACACTCTGTATCTCCCTTAGTCAAATGGCATTATTTGCTCTAACCATGGTGTAAATAGCCTCCTGTTGAGGTGTGAGAAGGGGGCCTCTGCCACCCCTGTGAGGTAGTCTTGCAGTCCTATGTGGGAAAAATACATTAATACAAAACATAAGATTGAGGAATGATAAAGAGAAATGTCACTGTGCAAATATACATGAATACATACACTGGACGGATGGATGGAGAGATACATAGATGTTCTTAGGTTGTTAGGTTTGGTAACTTCTTGTTTTGTGCAGTCTGAAGTTAATTTTCTACTCAAAATTACCCATTCATTATAAAAAAAAAATCCTCTTTTAATTGTCACCATCATCGTGTTTTGTGCATCATGTGTTTAGCTCTGTGTTCATTAACTATGTACATAATATCTGTTAACAGTTATGCAAGATGATGTTGTCTCATAGACTACTTTGCATGCATTAAGCTTTCCTGTGTAAGGTTTGCATTTGTCATGTGCTTTATACAGTTGAAGTCAGTAGTTTACATACACCTTAGCCAAATACATTTAAACTCACATTTGCACAATTCCTGACATTTAATCGTAGAAATCTTTCCCTGTCTTAGGTCAGTTTGGATCTCTACTTTACTTTAAGAAAGTGAAATGTCAGAATAATAGAAGAGAGAATGATTTATTTCAGCTTTTATTTCTTTCATCGCATTCCCAGTGGGTCAGAAGTTTACATACACTTTGTATTTGGCATCATTGCCTTTAAATTGTTTAACTTGGGTAAAACATTTTGGGTAGTCTTCCACAAGCTTCTCGCTATAAGTTGCTGGAATTTTGTCCCATTCCTCCAGACAGAACTGGTGTAACTGAGTCAGGTTTGTAGGCCTCCTTGCTCACACATGCTTTTTCAGTTCTGCCCACAAATTATCAATCAGATTGAGGTCAGGACTTTGTGATGGTCCAATATCTTGACTTTGTTGTCCTTAAGCCATTTTGCCACAACTTTGGAGGTGTGCTTGGGGTCATTGGTCATTTGGAAGACCCATTTGTGTCCAAGCTTTAACTTCCTGGCTGATGACTTGAGATGTTACTTCAATATATCCACATCATTTTCCTTCCTCATGATAACATCTATTTTGTGAAGTGCACCAGTCCCTCCTGCAGCAAAGCACCCCCACAACATGATGCTGCCCCCCATGCTTCACGGTTGGGATGGTGTTCTTCAGCTTGCAAGCCGCACCCTATTTCATCCAAACATAACGATGGTCATTATGGCAAAACAGTTACATTTTTGTTTCATCAGACCAGAGGACATTTCTCCAAAAAGTAAGATTTTATGGAGTTTTGTCCTAATATTGCATTTTCCTCCAGGGCAACCCATCACGTGCCTGAGGGATGTGTACGACGGGAAACTCCTGGGACGCCCTCCTGGCCCAAGAAAACAACTTCTCCCTGTCCTCCCTGCATGTGCTAATCATATGAGGTATTTTTGGGGGGACCCGCTCGATCTCAAACACGGACTCGTGGGCCTCGAAGTGAAGAATATGACGGCCATTGGCATGGGTGACCCCCCCGCCATCGAGCCCTCTATCGCCAGATCAAGGTGGCCTAAGTTGCCCCAACCAAGCCTGTTCTCCCCAACAAAATGGACCGATTTTCTGCCTCCATACACCTGGCGATAAGAAAAAGGAGGACGAAACGCTTAAATTATGCCTTCCTAGGAAAGCGGCACCAAGGCAGGCGCTCCCCGCAGGACCTCCCAACCCCCCTGCCTCGGGGCGTCCTTTCCAGCACCCCGGTAAGGCAAAACCACGCAATAAACCACCTCCTCATTAGAGTAACCCTCCCTCCCATAAGCACTGGGGTAGAATATCTTTAATAATAATAATAATAATAATAAATTAAATTTATAACGCACTTTACATCAATTCAATGACCTCAAAGTGCAGCCCCGGCTGCGGCCAAGAAACCCCCCAACTCTACCCACTCCAACTCTAAACGTAAACGGCCGGCCTGATGCACGGCCTCTGGGGGCTTTGAGTCCACGTTCTCGGGCCACCAGCCCCCCGGACTCTTATCCTACCCTCCCAGTTCACAAAAAAAGGAGGTTTTCACTCGGTGGGGTCACAGCCAGGGTGGCATGCGCTCGCCCAAGCTTCATGCCCTAGCTCACAGGCTTTTAGTGTGGAGCAGGCGGCACTTCCTGTTGTTACGCGCGACCCATGTTCCAGGCATTTTGAACAGGGGCGTGGACCTTCTGTCGAGTGGGAACCCGCTCTACAGAAACTGGCACCTCCACCCCCAGATAGTGGGCATGTTGTGGGAAAGATTCGGACAGGTGACCGTAGATCTCTTCGCTTCGGTCGAAAACTCCCATTGTCCTATGTTCTTCTCGCCCGTGGTCCAAAGTGCTGCTCTACACATTTCCTCCCCTGTGCCTGTTAATACCTACCCTGGCCAGGGTGAGAGAGCAGGGCCTGTCCCTCATTTTGATAGCACCCAGGTGGACCAAAGCACCATGGCTGGCAGAGATAATTCTTCTTCTGCATGCCCAACCATGGCCCCTCCCTCTACGCACAGACCTGTTGACCTGTTGTGATATATCACCCACACTCGATTAGGGTGGCTCTTTGGGCTTGGCCCGTGAGAGGACAAATTTAAGCTTGATGGGGCTCCCCCCACGGGTGGTTGCCACTATACAGAACGCTAGGGCCTCCTCCACAAGGTCCCTATATGACTGTAAGTGGCAAGTGTTTGAAGGGCGTGGTTCCACATCATATCAGTGTTCAGTCTTTGATTTTTTGTGTTTTTTTACAAGACCTTATGGATAAAGGCAGGTCTTTTTCCACTATTAAGGTCTACCTGGCAGCTATTTCCGCTTGTCATTTTGTTATTAATTTATTAAGGGTCCCCTCCGTTCTCTCCCAGTTACTACATTTACGCATTTGGCAGACGCTTTTATCCAAAGCGACTTACAGTGCAATTATTACAGGGACAATCCCCCCGGAGCAACCTGGAGTTAAGTGCCTTGCTCAAGGACACAATGGTGGTGGCTGTGGGGTTAGAACCTGTGACCTTCTGATTAACCTGTGACCTTCTGATTAACAGCCCTGTGCTTTAGCCACTACGCCACCACCACTCCAGTTACTAGGAGAACTGTTCCTGAATGGGACCTCTCTATGGTGCTGGAGGCTTAATGTCAGCAGCCTTTAGAGCCCCTATGAAGTATTTCCCTAAAATTGCTGTCTTTCAAGACAGCGTTGCTCCTGGCCTTAGCATCAGCTAAACGTGTCAGTGACCTGCATGCACTCTCTGTTCATTCCTCAAGCACTAAATTACCTCCTAGTGGAGATAAGGTTTTCCTTAAGCCTAATCCGGCCTTTAAGACAAAATGCTTCCCAGCATTCTCGTGTGAGGTAATGGAGCTTTCCACTTTTCACCCTCCTCCTTTTTCATCTGCGGAGGATCAGAGGCTGAATGGTCCGTGCCCTGCGGGCTTACTTGGATAGGACCAGTGCTTTTCGGAAGAGTAATCAGCTCTTTATCTCTTGGGCCCCCCCTCACTCGGGGAATCTCATTTCTAAGCAACGCCTCTCGCATTGGCTTGTGGAAGCTATAATTTTGGCTTATGAATCTGTGCTGCCTCCAAAAGGCATCAGAGCCCACTCCACGAGGGGCATGGCCACCTCTTGGGCTCTGTTCAGGGGAGTTTCATTGCAGGACATCTGTTCTGCTGCCGGCTTCTTTTGGACATACTTTTGTACGTTACTATCGACTGGATGTTACCAGGACCCCGGTAACTCATTCTGTCTTGGGGGTGGGTTCTTCATAGCCCCTCCCCTGTTAGCTCCTTTTCTCTCTCTCTCTCTCTCTCTCTCTCTCTCTCTCTCTCTCATATATATATATATATAGAAAGTAAGAAAAAGGGGTTATGGGCCGGTTGGCCGTCCACATTCATGTCACCAAGCATGCATTAATATTCCTGCCTGGGTGTTGTCTTTGGACTGATTTTTATGTTTTTGCCACTAACATGTTATTTATGCTCTACCTGTACACAGTTCTCACAAGTGTGCTTCAGGTTTAACATGTAAACATTAACATAATTTATATTGCCAAGCCGGTTCTCGCCTCCTCCTTCCCGGATTTCAGCACCAGTGTAAAGCTGTTCAATGGAAAGGAGGAGGCGAGAACCGGCTTGTCAACATAAATAATATTTTAATGATGAACTTAAACAAAAGACAACAACCCACACATGACTGACATGTCCGTAAATTATCTCTCTCTCCCGCACCATCCTCCGCAGTTGGCCTTTATCCCTCTCGGAGGCTTAATTAGCCTGATAAGGGACCGGGTGTGTAGAATCACGACCTGACACCGCTCTCCACCCTGCCACAAAGATAATGACTCCTCAGAATTTTCAAGACCAACACGCCCCGTGAGAAATAAACAAAAAACTAAAACAATTTGTCTCTTTCTATGGCTCACTGCGCTCTATGAAGAAACCAAAACATTACAAACAGCAACCCTCATGGGCACTTAAGAGTTCCCACAGTCCCACATCTGAGCTCTGGTGTCCCGAAAATGGAAACAAGAGGCCGCAGAGCCAAGTAAAGAGCACATGATTTACTGTTCTGATGACAGAAGAGTTTGAAATATGATGCAAAATGCTGTCAGAGCATGATCCAACCTGAGGGAAATCTATGCTCCAATTCATCCTTAAAGCAAATGTCTTTGACTTTATCATACACTCACCTAAAGGATTATTAGGAACACCTGTTCAATTTCTCATTAATGCAATTATCTAATCAACCAATCACATGGCAGTTGCTTCAATGCATTTAGGGGTGTGGTCCTGGTCAAGACAATCTCCTGAACTTTCTTGGCACACTTTAGGCCCCTTAGTGCCAATTGGGCATCGTTTAAATGCCACGGCCTACCTGAGCATTGTTTCTGACCATGTCCATCCCTTTATGGCCACCATGTACCCATCCTCTGATGGCTACTTCCAGCAGGATAATGCACCATGTCACAAAGCTCAAATCATTTCAAATTGGTTTCTTGAACATGACAATGAGTTCACTGTACTAAAATGGCCCCCACAGTCACCAGATCTCAACCCAATAGAGCATCTTTGGGATGTGGTGGAACGGGAGCTTCGTGCCCTGGATGTGCATCCCACAAATCTCCATCAACTGCAAGATGCTATCCTATCAATATGGGCCAACATTTCTAAAGAATGCTTTCAGCACCTTGTTGAATCAATGCCACGTAGAATTAAGGCAGTTCTGAAGGTGAAAGGGGGTCTGTGGCATGGGGGGTGTGTTCATGTGTCGGTCTGCGGGAGAGAGAGAGAGTGGTAAGGCTTGTCACCTGGTTTGTAATTACCTCTAACACCTGTGTCTTGTTATAGTGATACGGAGAGAGACATTTAAGGAACGCCAAATGTCGAGAGAGGGGGAGAGAGAGTGCGTGAAGCACAACAGATACAGTGGAAGCCTGTGCCCGGCTAAGGGAAATATAATTGTAACGACGGTTTTGTCGTGTGTGTGCGTGTGAAAGTACATTATTAAAAGTACTAAACTGAACCTACCTCCTGGTCTCCTGACTCCTCCATCAATACAACCAATCAGTCTACAGGGTCAAACACAGTATTAGTATGGTGTTCCTAATAATCCTTTAGGTGAGTGTATATGCATCATTTGCAGTATTATACCGTATTTAAATAATGTATTATTTAATTGTTTGAAAAACGCATGCTCTGGAATTTGAAATACTCCTCCTAGGGGATTTATGTGACAGGCACCATACTTGGGCAACATCATGTCAAGACATTGAAGATCCTAAATTGCGAACAGATTTCTGATATTTCAAAAGGTGTTGCCATGGCGAGTTGATAAATTAATGGCGAAAAATGAAAAAGAGGAACTGCTTCAAATTGTTTTATAATAATGTCAAGACAGTACAGATTTAAAATTATGAAGAGATTTTCGATATCTTAACTACTGTTGTCGTGGCAACGCATTAAACACCGTTAATCCTTTTTATGTATATTCATGTGTTTTTGAGGTACTTGGCATGCTTCAATTGTCTCAAATGGTGTCTCCATGGCGACGTGATAAAGTAACAAAAAAATTGTATGAAAGAATTATCTCATGTCGTGATTTACTTCAAAATTGACCCGTATTTTGGACTTGAGGGCTGATCCCATTGATGTATCTACTGTGGGTCACGGTCGTAGCGCCACCAACTGGTAGCTGGAAATGTGGCCCTTACAACAGTCTTTGAATAAATCAATTTACCTTTATTTTTTTATGCATTGTTTTGCTAAAGCCGCCAAGAGGAAATGGGCCCACGGTGCTTGTGCCCGTTCAAGTCAAGTCAAGTCAAGTGGTTTTTATTGTCGTTTCAACCATATACAGTTAGTACAGTACACAGCAAAACGAGACAACGTTCCTCCAGGACCATGGTGCTACATAAAAACAACAAAGGACCAACATAGGACCACATGAGACTACACAACGAAATAAAATACCTATATAAACTACCTATATATACCTATATAAAGTGCACGTGCAAACATGTGCAAAAAGTACAGGACAGTACAACAAATTACTGACAATGAACAGGACAATAGACAGTGCAGCGCCGACCAGTACTCAGTAGTGCAAAAAGATGACAGTTTCTAAAAATGTAAACATAACATACTATGAGATAATGTTCTATGCACATAGCAGTTATTGAGGTAGCAGACAGTTATAAAGTGACAGTTATTAAAGTGCAACTCAGGACACGTGTGTGTCAAACCAGTCTCTGAGTATTGAGGAGTCTGATGGCTTGGGGGAAGAAGCTGTTACACAGTCTGGCCGTGAGGGCCCGAATGCTTCGGTACCTCTTGCCAGACGGGAGGAGGGTAAAGAGTTTGTGTGAGGGGTGTGTGGGGTCGTCCACAATGCTGGTTGCTTTGTGGATACAGTGTTTTTTGAAAATGTCTTTGATGGAGGGAAGAGAGACCCCAATGATCTTCTCAGCCGTCCTCACTATCCTCTGCAGGGCTTTGCGGTCCGAAACGGTGCAAGTCCCAAACCAGGCAGTGATGCAGCTGCTCAGGATGCTCTCAATAGTCCCTCTATAGAATGTAGTGAGGATGGGGGTTGGGAGATGTGCTTTCCTCAGCCTTCGAAGAAAGTAGAGACGCTGCTGGGCTTTCTTGGTGATAGAGCTGGTGTTGAGGGACCAGGTGAGGTTCTCCGCCAGGTGAACACCAAGAAATTTGGTGCTCTTGACGATCTCCACAGAGGAGCCGTCGATGTTCAGCGGAGTGTGTTCACCTTGTGCTCTCCTAAAGTCAACAACCATCTCTTTTGTTTTGTCGACATTCAGGGACAAGTTGTTGGCTCTACACCAGTTCGTCAGCCGCTGCACCTCCTCTCTGTATGCTGACTCGTTGTTCTTGCTGATGAGACCCACCCGGTTGTGTCATCGGCGAACTTGATGATGTGATTCGAGCTGTGCATTGCTGCACAGTCGTGAGTCAGCAGAGTGAACAGCAGTGGACTGAGCACACAGCCCTGGGGGGCCCCAGTGTTCAGTGTGGTGGTGGTGGAGATGCTGTTCCCGATCCGGACTGACTGAGGTCTCCCAGTCAGGAAGTCCAGGATCCAGTTGCAGAGGGAGGTGTCCAGGCCCAGCAGATTCAGCTTTCCAATCAGGTGCTGGGGAATGATTGTGTTGAATGCTGAGCTGAAATCTATGAACAGCATTCGAACGTATGAGTCCTTATTGTCTAGGTGGGTGAGGGCCAGATGGAGGGTTGTGGTGATGGCATCGTCCGTTGAACGGTTTGAACGATACGCAAACTGCAGTGGGTCTAGTGAGGGGGCAGCTGGGTCTTAATCTGCCTCATGACCGAGCCTCTCGAAGCACTTCATGATGATGGGTGTAAGTGCGACGGGACGGTAGTCGTTGAGGCAGGACACTGAAGACTTCTTTGGCATGGGGACGATGGTGGTGGCCTTGAAGCACGTTGGAACAACGGCGCTGCTCAGAGAGATGTTGAAGATGTCGGTAAGAACATCTGCTAGCTGGTCTGCACATCCTCTGAGCACTCTGCCAGGAATGTTGTCTGGTCCAGCAGCCTTCCGTGGGTTGACTCTACGTAGAGTTTTCCTCACATCTGCCGTGGTAAGACAGAGCACCTGGTCGTTGGGAGGAGGGGTGGACTTCCTCGCCATCACGTCGTTCTGCACTTCAAACCGAGCATAGAAGTCGTTCAGCGCATCTGGAAGGGAGGCATCTTTGTCACAGGCAACTGATGTTGTCCTGTAGTTGGTGATGGCCTGGATGCCCTGCCACATGCGCCGCGTGTCACCGCTGTCCTGGAAGTGACTGTGGATTCTCTGGGCGTCGCGCGCTTTGCCTCTCTGATTGCCCGTGACAGTTTGGCCCTAGCTGTTCTTAGGGCTGCCTTATCGCCTGCTCTGAAGGCGGAGTCTCGGGACCTCAGCAGCGTGCGCACCTCCGCAGTCATCCACGGCTTCTGGTTGGAGCGTGTGGTGATGGTCTTGGAGAAAGTGACATCATCAATGCACTTGCTGATGTAGCTGGTCACTGATGCTGTGTATTCCTCCAAGTTGGTAGAATCGCCATATGTTGCAGCCTCCCTGAACATGTGCCAGTCAGTACACTCAAAACAGTCCTGAAGCGCAGAGATGGCTCCTGCTGGCCAGGTTTTCACCTGCTTCTGAAGCGGTTTTGTGCGTCTGACGAGCGGTCTGTATGCTGGAATTAACATAACAGAGATGTGGTCTGAGTAGCCGAGGTGGGGGCGGGGCTCCGCCCGGTACGCGCCTGGGATGTTTGATTGCTGCTTGATTGCTGCTTGCAGCTGTATTTCTATTTGCTTCCATGTCTGAACCGGGATTCATATCCCGAGTTTACCAGAGCCGGCTGGATCCAGCTCCGTTCCTGCGTGGTGTCGGACTCCACTGCCATGTGTCTCTGAGTGATGATGACTAAATGCAGCTGGTGACACACATCACTTCAGTCTATTATGATGGACTTCAGAGGATGAACTGATGCCAACTCCAACTGTAAGACATCGGATACTTCATATGCCACTGCCTGAACCTTGGACTTATGATGAACCCCACCGAACCTCACCGAAATGACCTGCCGGTTGAACTGCGATGCACCTCACTGATCTCTGCCTAATAATGGACTACACTCTTTAATAGAATACATAGACTTTCAATGAATTGCCAACAAAAGCCTTCATAAGCCAAATATTGTGGACAATGCATCAATGTGAACTTCTGCAGTTAATCGAGGCTGAACTTCAAAGACATTAATTCATTAATCTACAGTTCATAACACATAACCCTTAACAAATCTTATGTGTTCCTTGCCACAGTCGCCTTCAGCTTGCTCACTGGGGTTCTAAATACAAATATCATTTAATTATTTAATGTCTTTACACAATTTAAAATCATATTTAATCGAACTACACAATGATCACTAAGACTTTGTAGATATTACAGTTTAATTTTTTGTTAATGTATGATTTACTGTAAAGCACGATGTGTGTTGTGAAAACGGCTATACAAATAAAAATGACTGTCTGACTGTCTGTCTGTCTGTCTGTCTGTCTGTCTATCTACCTGTCTGTCTGTCTATCTATCTACCTGTCTGTCTGTCTCTGTCTGTGAGTGTGTGTGTGTCTATCTATCTACCTGTCTGTCTGTCTGTCTGTCTCTGTCTGTGTGTGTCTATCTATCTACATGTCTGTCTGTCTGTCTGTCTGTCTATCTATCTATCTATCTACCTGTCTGTCTGTCTATCTGTCTGTCTATCTATCTACCTGTCTGTCTGTCTATCTATCTACCTGTCTGTCTGTTTGTCTCTGTCTGTGTGTGTGTGTGTGTGTGTGTGTCTATCTATCTACCTGTCTGTCTGTCTCTGTCTGTGTGTGTGTCTGTCTATCTATCTACCTGTCCGTCTGTCTCTGTCTGTGTGTGTGTGTGTGTGTGTGTGTGTGTGTGTGTGTGTGTGTGTGTGTGTGTGTGTGTGTCTATCTAGCTATACAAATAAAAATTAATTGACTTGTTACAAAGTTACATGGTCTGCACATACATAGTAAAAAACGTTTTCCTAACCATGAAAAGAAAAGAAAAACATATTGTTTACACATGCGTAATTTAATCAATAAAATAGATATTTAAAGTTTTTTTAATAATCTTTTTTTTAAACATTACACAAAGACATTTGATAATTTTTTTTGAATGAAATTGAAATCTGAAAAATAGGCTAAAATATATATTTTCATTGTGCCCCATTTCTTTTTCTGTAATTCTTTACCTGTTTTTCATTAGAAATTTCATTTTTGATCATAAAGAAAGTCATGTGGGTATGGAACAACATGGGGATGAATAAATAAGTACATATCTGTTGGACAAAACAATTATTTTAATGTTTTTTTACACTCAAAATATATATAGCTTATTTTTAAGATTAACGCATTTCAATTTAAATTTTTCGATTTTTCGAAAGGATTTTTTAACTAAATACTTTTTAGTTTTTCCAAAGTAAAAATATCGGGGCATGTTGTCACAAAAGTAAATAAGCATTTAAAGAACTGAAGCCTTTTCCCTGGGCAAGAACTTTGTGGCCAAGGTTTGTGCATGTAAATAAATTGACTTTCTTAATATCAGAAATATTAATTGGAGTACAAACTGTGACAACTAGCCCCAGTCTCCCATTTCATATGATAATATAAAAAATATATAATATAATATAATATAAAATATATAAAAAATAGCCTAACTGATCCACAGATGTTTTTTTTTTTTTCAGTTGCTTCAAACGCAGCTTTCTTAATACGAAGGCTTCAAAAATAATGTTCTTGTCAGAGAATGGACAACAACAGTCATACAGGACTAATAAGTGGTTATAACTCAACCACAAGTACGTTCCACTCTTTTAACATTTCTGGTAAATTTGTTCACCTTAAAATTACTCCAAATTCATGTTGATTGCATTGTAAAGCAATCAAGTACGGTTGAGTACTTTATCAAGGTGTAACGACCTGCAGCTGTAGAACTGACATCTGCTAGTTTAGTCCATGAACTTCATTTAGAGGTGTTCTGCTCAAATTATAGCTTATGCAGTGTGAAGTGAAGCCTAACGAAAACAGAAGAACCCTTAAATAACAACATCCTGACAATCAGAAAGTAAAATGCCACGCTAAAAGGTTTCTTAGCTGGGAAACATGATATATCAACATCTATGCTTTTAAACAGAAGCCTCCTTATAGAAGCAAATGTTTGTTTCTTCAAAATATGAAATCTGATGCACTGCTCTTGTCATTGGGTTTTTTTGTCAAATGCGAAACGGCAGAAGTCTCCTTTAGCACGAGTCAAGTTTGAACAGCCCAGCATGTCTGGACTAAGTTTCTCAAACACTGCAAGGCCAGAATTTGCACCGTAATGGATTGTTTTTCAGATTCTTTTCTTTACATAACAGCTGGCAAGAACTGAAAGATCATCCAAAAATTATTTAGTGTCTTGATGTTCCATTATGTAAGATATGGGAAAATACGTCTTATTATGCAAGCATATATGCGTGAAAAATACAGCAGCACATGTGTAGTCCAATTCCTGGACCTTTGACTCTTCTGAGATGATTCTTTTGAATTTAAGGTGCGAAACATGCAGCCGATACTTTTGAATCTACAATGACAAACATATAGTGCAACAGGTGTAGTCCGATTCCCGAATGTATGACTCTTATGAGCCGATTCTTTTGAATGTACAGCGTGAAACATATAGCATGACTAGTGTAGTACAGATGACTCTTATGAACTGACTCTTTTGATTCTACAGTGCAAAACATATAGTGTAAAGGTGTTGTCTGATTCCCAAACGAATTACTCTTCTGAGACGATTCTTTTTAATCTACATTGCGAAACATACAGCGTGACAGGTGTAGTCCAATGCCCGAATGTATGACTCTTGTGAGCCAATTATTTTTAATCTATAGAGTGAAACATACAGCTTGACCAGTATAGTCCGATTCCTGAACGTTTGACTCTTCCTAGATGATTCTTTTGAATCTACGGCATGAAACATACAGCCTGGGTTTAGTCCAGTTCACGGACTTATGAAACTAAGCTGATTCTTTTGACTCTACAATGCAAAACATATAGTGCAACCGGTGTAGTCTGATTCCCAAATGTATGAGTCTTATGAGCTGATTCTTTTGAATCTACAGCATGAAACATTTAGCGTGACTGGTGTTGTACAATTCCCAAATAATTGACTCTTATGAGCCAATTTTTCTGAATCTATAGAGCAAAACATATAGTGCATACGGTGTAGTCCAATTCCTGGACTTATGACTCTTGTGAGCTGATTCCTTTGAATCTATAGAGTGAAACATACAGGTGTAGTCCAATTCCCGGACTTATGACTCTTGTGAGCTGATTCCTTTGGATCTATAGAGCGAAACATACAGCGTACTTATGACTCAGTGTAGTCCAATTCCCGTACTTATGACTCTTCTCAGATGATTCTTTTGAATCTACAGCATGAAACATATAGTGCAACCGGTGTAGTCCAATTCCCGTACTTATGACTCTTCTCAGACGATTCTTATGAATCTATGGCACGAAACATATAGTGCAACCGGAGTAGTTCAATTCCTGGACTTATGACTCTTGTGAGCCGATTCCTTTGAATCTATAGAGTGAAACATACAGCGTGACCAGTGTAGTCCAATTCCTGGACTTATGACTCTTCTCAGACGATTCCTTTGAAACTACAGAGTGAAACATACAGCGTGACCAGTGTAATCTTATTCCAGAACAGATGACTCTTCTTTTGAATCTCAAAATGGAATGATCAAAAATCAATAGATAAAACCCTGATTGACAAATCAACTGCAAATTTCGTTTAACCAGCCTTTTAACTTTGATCTCATAATTTACATATATGAAGGATGTGGCTTTAACTGGCTCAGGTAAGAGGGCTGGGCTCATTATAAGTAAATGCAGCTTGGAAAGATGCGCAGAACCTTGGAGCAGGGAAGAAACGACTTTGATCTTTTCTTCACATACAAATAAAGGTGAGTAGTCTAATATTACAGCAACACTGTCGTTTTTACAACAACCAGCACATCTAATGTTTAACAGTAACGCTAACAGCCTTAATGCTCTCTGTTTATTGCTGATATATATATATATATATATATATATATATATATATATATATATAACTACATTGTTTGAAATCACCTTGTGATTTACTGCATAATGTTAAATCGTTTTGGGGCAACAGGAAGTGAAAGCACAGGTCAATATTTATTCATGATTAGCTAAAGATAAATTAGGATCATGTGCACTGATTAAATTCCCCATTTACTTGGTAAATGTTTTCTTCCTAGAGTAAAGTGAAAGAAAGTGTTCAGGTTTGTTTGTCAAATTGCATGTTAAGTTACGAGCCTGCAGGTTTACAGCTTCAAGTTGTAATTTTAAGTACTTCTGAGCACACTAAGAGATTTTATGTTCATTCTCAATATGATAATTATATCCAAGGGTCAAGGCTGCACAAATGAGAGTATGTAAGAAGGAAGGGCTTCTGATGCTGATAAGGTTTATGGAAACTCTTTTGCAGAGCACATAGTATGTTGGAAAGTATTTATAAGTGTGTGTGTGTGATACTTTTTCTCATTTTAAAAGTAAAAACACTGGGATATCATGCGGTTCAGCATACTCTTCTTCATCGTCCTCCTGGGCTTCCTCTACCTCACACTAGCACAAGGTATGCACTTAATGTCAATGTGATTATGCTTTGATTTTATATACTATTAAATATAAAGTTTAAAGGAATATTTCACCAAAGAATAAAACTCTCTCATCATTTACTCATCCCAGATGTGTTTGACTTTCTTTCTTCGGCAAAACACAAACAAAGATATATAGAACTTTGAAGCTCCAAAAAGCACATAAAGGCAGCATAAAAGTAATCCGTGTTAATCCATGTCTTCAGAAGTGCTATGATATGTTTGGGTGAGAAACAGATCAATATTTAAGTCCTTTTTAACTATAAATCTCCACTTTTAAACATTTTAAAAATGAGTTTTTCTTCATTTTATTGCATTATTCATGCATATCGCCATCTACTGGGCAGGGAGGAGAATTTATAGTCCAAAAATAATTTAAATATTGATCTGTTTCTCACCCACACCTATCATATAAATTCTCAAGTCATGAAAATAACCACTGGAGTCGTATGGATTACTTTTATGCTGCATTTATGTGCTTTTTGGAGCTTCAAAGTTTTGGACCCTGTTAACTTGCCTACAGAGCTGAGATATTCTTCTTAAAGCTCTTCATTTGTGTTGTGCAGAAGAAAATCATACATATCTGGGATGGCATGAGGGTGAGTAAACGATGAGAGAATTTTCATTTTTGGGTGCACTGTCCCTTTAAGAACACATACTGGAATATGCATTGTCTGTAATTCACACATGCTAGACTTAAAATATCATTAAAACATTTTGAATATACTGTATTCAAATCTACATATTCATAATTCATTTACTTTCGGTTCTATAGAAATCATCTGGGGGGAAAATCCTCATCATATTGTAGCTTGACTATCATTTGCGGCATTTTAGGCTTTCATGAGACAATATGACACATTCCCTAAATCATCTGTCTCTAATGGAGTTTAATAATGATTAATTGGTGCACATGATAGCATTTGAACTCATTTAACAGCTCTGTTTTGTCGTGAATCTGTCCCTGTAGGCTCGTATGAGGACTGCTGTCTGAGGTACGTGAAAAAAGTGAAACAGTCCACGAGGAACAAAGTGACCAGCTACAGAAAACAAGAGCTGGACGGAGGCTGCAACATTCCCGCTACTGTGTAAGTGACATCAATCAAATACAGGTGTCGTAAATGATGATGGCCGTTCTGGAACTTCCACAAGACGTTTAGCCGTTCATTTAGACACACCCCCTGTTTCCAAAGACTCGCTCGCACAGATACGCTAGGGGCGGGAAAGCGTCTCAATTAAAATTTTCAGCAAACCCAAACGGTAACACTGACCTTGTGCAGGTAGGTACTAGGACGCTAGTTAGCATAAGCAATGGTAGCAAAATTTTGTCGCGATTAGTGGTTCTCGCTCTCAATGGGGCACATGGCGATTTGTACGTGGATACTGCAGAGAATAACGTGAAGCCTCCACACCCGCTAGGTCTCCACGGTAACACGCTCAACAAGCCACGTGATAAGATGCGCAGTTTGACGGTCTCAGACGTGGAGGTAACTGAGGTTCGTCCTCCGCCACCTGGATTGAGGCGAGTCACTACACCACCATGAGGACTTAGAGCGCATTGGGAATTGGGCGTTCCAAATTGGGGAGAATAAAATCACTTCAATCAAGCGATCAATGGATCAGTCTGTATGTCTGTTTACAGGATAACTCCTATTTACTTTAGGTTTGAATGTGGCTGTAAAGGTTTAAAGGGAAAGGAGGAGGTGAGAACCGGCTTGACAATATAAACAACATTTAATTACAAAGACACACACGGGGCAGCTGCCTGTAAACACTCTCTCTCTCGCTCGCTCTCTCTCTCTCGCACCACCATCCACAATCATCCTTTATCCCTCTTGGAGGCTTGATTAGCCTGATAAGGGGCAGGATGTCTAAAATCACAACCCGGCCCCGACCTCCGCCCTGTCACATTACTCCCTCGTTCTCTCAGGCCGGGGAGCCCCCAGCATGATGTACAACCCCCCCCCCCTCACTTTCCCTGGGGGAGGGCGTGCCTTATGCTCCGCTTATGCTATAGAGGAATGTAGATGTGCATTGCTCTGGTTAGTCTAAAATGCAGGACACAAATCCTGCCATTAAAATCATTGACTAAGATTACCTCCTCAGAGCATTTTGTCTGTGCGATCTAAAGCGCAAGTGATTTATTGCATTGAACAAAAGAGCCACAGTGGCTTCCGCAGTGGCCACAACTTTCATTTCCGAAAGTTCAAGTACCGCAGGGTTGGCCACATTATGCCAACCCGCTTACAAGCGCCATCTCCAAACATACATTTTTGCATCGGCTCAATGGGAGGTAAAGTGTTTACCTCCCATTGTGGTGTGACCAGAAGCACGTTGTGTTGCAGCGTCGGAGACCCAGGTTCGGATCCCGCACTGAAACCAGGAAGTAGTCGTGTTTGCATAATCAGTGACGAGTGTGATTCGAAGGTTGCATTTTGTCCCTCTCACATTACATTTGTATTCACTGTTGGTTATGTTTAGGTTGGGTGTACAGTTTATAAAATATGCATTCCTCTCACGTCCTATACAGCTGAAAACATCTCACTTAACTTGCATTTGGCACCCCTCTGTGGACATTTCACCCAGAATAGGGAGCTCAAACCTGCCCATGTAAGCCCAACAACACTTACCATTTTGGCCACTGGGGGCAGTGTTTTGAATTTCGGTAAGCGTAGACCGATTTTATCTAAAGAAAAGTCAACCTACTGTTTCCAATTTCACTGTGAAATCAGACAGATTGTTTTGATCTTGATCTCTTTTGGACATCATTCAATAATGCAATTCTGTGTCTATCCACAGCTTCACATTGAAACATGGCCGTGTATTCTGCGCTGACCCCAGAGAGAATTGGGTGCGTGAACTGATGCAAAGGTTGGACAGAGTTCCGGACGGCTTTGGTATGAAGAGGAAGGTGTGTATGTCATCGACACATCTAACACATATATATCTTCACAATGTTTTTTTTTTTTTTTAAGGGAGGTTAAAAAATTCTTTAAAATCTTTTTGAGGTCTGACAGATTAATTTTAATGTTTGTTTAAACTAATTTAGGATATTTATATTATTTAATTAAAATTATTATTTGGTTGTTTTAAAATTACCAGCATTCAAGGGGCTAAACACGCCAGTGACGGCCGTGAGAAGACCTGAGGAGAAAGCTGCCCGAACGTCTCAGCCAATCACATTGTTTCTTCGAGTGGTGTGGCTCCTCCCACAGTCTTTATAAAGCTTTGAGTGTTGGCTCCTTGAGCCCAAAATGTTTCATTATGGACTGACTGAAGTTCTCAACATTTCCTGTGTTCTGCTCTGTGCTCGCTGTGGCGTCAGATGCCATTTACTGTTTCCAAACCGCTGTTGTTTCACTGACGGACTGCTGGTTTAACGCTCAGAATGGAAAGAATAATTACTAGCGCTTTTCACCCTCAATTAAAGGCTCTGTTCCAAAACCTAGTGAGCTGCCTTGCTATCTACAGTCTAGAGGTCGACCCATAGTGGACTTTGCAGATACCGATAACTAAGGTGGCGGAAAAGGCCAATAACCGATTAATCGGCAAATTGTTGTTAAAATCGTTTCATAGAATATTACAACATTTTCTTAGTTGCCGCAAACATAGAGGTCAGAGTCAAAAATGAATACAAACCCAGACTTAGTTAATTTTCAACCAAAATCCCAATAATAATCACAAAAAAGAGGATAGGGTGCATAACGTGGGACTTCTAACACTAAACAAGCCTGAAAAACACCAGAGACTTTTATTTTGAAATGTTACAATGCTCTATAGTTAATAGTTACCAAATAAAGCTTTTTATAGCCTATATATTATTATTATTAATCACATAATGAAGTAATCACTTCAATTTAGAGAAACGTAATTTTCAGAGGAACACATAGAAACAAAAAAAATAAAAAATATCGGCACCGATTAATCGGTAAAACCGATATATCGGTATACCTGTACTACAGTTTATGTAGGCAGCGACCTCTTATGCAGTAACAGGTTTCTAAGCTAACAATGTGATACTCTTATTAGCATTCAAATTAATAGCAAAAATAAAGTAGTCCATAAAGTAATTTTTTAAAAGCGTGTCTCGAGACACCTGCATTCTGTTATTCGGTTGCGTCTAGCTTTTTAAGCGCAAGAAAATGTTCGTTCTGAACGGCCCCTTAGAATAGTGCCAAAGGAAGGTCCGCACTGCATTGCCAGTCATAGACAGATGCCTATAAATGCTGCCTACGAAGGCAGCTTACTAGGTTTCCGAACAGAACTTATATGTATAACGTCAATAGGAGGGTTGTATGATTAAGCTATTGCAGCATGATCTTGCACCTTGGTTTAGTGCTTCCTGCCATTATCTATAACAGTCAAGGTGATAAAATTGCTTGACAAAATTTTGACATAAATATTGGTGGGACAGATTTGCAAGCAACGCAAATATAATCTGTTTGTACGATACAATAATGCAATTGTGCTTCTGGCAATAAGCTTAACAAGTTCGACTTATTAATAAGATACATATTCATCAATCTCATTTAAAATGTATATTCTTTAATTTTTTTATTATAAAAATATCTGAAACTGTATTGAGCTTCCCTTTTGTATGTTTGGTGTATTTTGTATTTAAATGGATCTGTTTTTTCTATAATTTGTTTTTATGTCACATTTAATTTTCACAACAACTGAACCAGTGAGAATGTAACTTTGCAATTAAGTTATGCAATGAGTTTTATTGTTTGGCTGTTTTGCAACTGGTTCATGCGATCTTTGGCTTTACTTGGCTGTCCTATATCAGATAAAGAATTTGCTTATATATATATATATATATAAATAAAATGCATAACTCACTCTTTATTTATTTGATACATAAGGAAAAAAGTACAGTCAGCTGGTCATTATCTCAAAATACACCTCCTCTTAGCGTAGCCAATTTGGAACGGCCAATTCCCAATGCGCTTTAAGTCTTCATGGTCGCATAGTGACTCGCCTCGATCTGTTGGCGAAGGACGAATCCCAGCTGCCTCCGCGTCTGAGACCGTCAATCCACGCATCTTATCACATGGCTTGTTGAGCGTGTTGCCACGGAGACATCCATGCTCAACTCACCACGCTCCCCACCGAGAGCGAGGACCAAATTATAGCCACCACGAGGAGGTTACCCCATGTGACTCTACCCTCCCTAGCAACCGGGCCAATTTGGTTGCTTAGGAGACCTGACTCGAGTCACTCAGCACACCCTGGGATTTCAACTAGCGAAGGTGTAGTAGCCAGCGTCTTTACCACTGAGCTACCCAGGACCTCCTTAGCGTAGATTTTCTTCTTAAATGGCTACTTACCGTATACGTAAGTAATGGACACAAAATATTAATTCTTTGTTTAAATGTTTACATAAGGGATGCACCAAAATGAAACTATTTGTCCGAAACTGCTTTAAACAAATTTACATGACTTTATTATGTGAGAAGACATCAAACTTGCATAGCTATTTGGGAAATCGGTTGTCTTGAACAATGGCCAATTATACCGTTTAACGCTCATTTTACAAAACTATTTAACAGCAGAGTGCCGCGATTAACCAATTACAGTCGTTGTGTGCCAAATGACGCACTATACACTATGCGAGAGTCCTGTTGCTCTGACCCCCATCATCAGCAAATGCTTTGAGAGTCTAATCGGAGATCACATCTGCTCTGTGCTGCCCACCTCTTTGGACCCATTGCAGTTTGCCTACCGCAACAGCCGCTCCACTGATGATGCCATTGCATCTACACTACACACTGCTCTCTCCCATCTGGAAAAAAGGAACACGTATGTGAGAATGCTGTTTGTAGACTACAGCTCAGCATTCAACACCATAGTGCCCTCCAAGCTTGATGAGAAACTCCGGGCTCTGGGCTTAAACAGCTCACTGTGCAGCTGGATCCTGGACTTCCTGTCAGGCAGACGTCAGGTGGTTAGAATGGGCGCAACACCTCCTCATCACTGACCCTCAACACTGGAGCCCCGCTGGGCTGTGTTCTCAGCCCACTCCTGTATTCCCTGTACACACATGGCTGTGTGGCAACAGACAGCTCCATCATTGGCTTTGCTGATGAGACGACGGTGGTAGGTCTGATCACTGACAATGATGAAACAGCCTACAGAGAGGAGGTGCACACTCTGACACGCTGGTGTCAGGAGCACAACATCTCCCTCAACGTCAGTAAGACCTTAAGGACTTCAGGAGAAAAGACCACACCGGTGGAGTGAGTCAGCAGCTTCAAGTTCCTCGGTGTCCACATCACTGAGGAACTCACATGGTCCGTCCACACTGAGGCCTTTGTGAAGAAGGCTCACCAGCGCCTCTTCTTCCTGAGACGGCTGAGGAAGTTTGGAACAGAAGCTTTTCAGCTGACGGAAGTGATGCTTCAAACACAGAGGATGTGTTGCTGCTAGCTTTAGCGCATTAGCCAAACTCAGTTCAACACTTACATCTCAAATAATATGCATATTCCCACAGTGTGGGGTTTAAGTTGCTGTCTTCAGAGAAGTTTTGCTAGATGCCACATTCACCATTAATTACAGTTGTTTTGTCAGACCAGCATCGCCGCCAGGTATTTCCACTGTGCATGAAGTGTCCAAAATCCCACATTCAGTTTTTTCGGTTGAAGAAGTGCATCATCCGGGTGCTCAGGACACTTCTCTTTGTTATTTTAGGGAGAACACAATGCTTGCACTACTTACACAACAAAATGACCTAGATAGTGCAGAAGTGTGCGATTTGGGACGCACCTAATCAAGAGAGCTGCATAATGTTAATCATTTCACTGTGGAGATTTTTAAGGCTACTTACTGAAAACCCTGAATCTTACATTTGTGCAAATCACGCAAATTTCACACCCTACATGAAATGTATAAAGAAAACAAACATCCGCTTATAAAATCTGACTAAATACCATTAATAAGGCCCGACGAGCAAGATTTACTAAAAGTTTTTTTTTTCACATGGTATTTAAATAAGCTTAGTACAATTAAAATGAACATTTTACTAGAACATTCCACATTTTGAACTTTCCTTATTAACATGTTAATGTACCACATGACATATTAAAGGGTGATACAGTAAAGCTCCATGCATGCTATGTAATTTAAAATCATCTTGCATTACTGGAAATGGGATCACAATTTTGAGCTGGTAAATAACAAACTCCAGTTCATTTTTTGGATCATGAATGGGTCATTTTTAGTAGAAAATGAACTTCAGATGCACAAAGCAAGAAGTTACCAAACGTAAAAACAAAATCAGCAATAAAAATTGTATAATAATATGATAATCTTTCAAACAGTGAAACCAGAGATAACAAACTGCGTTTTTAACATAAGAGAGCGTGTAATGGTCATTATGAGTGAGAGAGTGAGTGTAATGGTCATTATGAGTGAGAGAGTGAGTGTAATGGTCATTATGAGTGAGAGAGTGAGTGTAATGGTCATTATGAGTGAGAGAGTGAGTGTAATGGTCATTATGAGTGAGAGAGAGAGTGTAATGGTCATTATGAGTGAGAGAGAGCGTGTAATGGTCATTATGAGTGAGAGAGTGAGTGTAATGGTCATTATGAGTGAGAGAGAGAGAGGGAGTGTAATGGTCATTATGAGTGAGAGAGTGAGTGTAATGGTCATTATGAGTGAGAGAGAGAGAGAGAGAGTGTAATGGTCATTATGAGTGAGAGAGAGAGTGTAATGGTCATTAAGAGTGAGAGAGAGAGTGTAATGGTCATTATGAGTGAGAGAGAGAGTGTAATGGTCATTATGATCGAGAGAGTGAGTGCAATGGTCATTATGATCGAGAGAGTGAGTGTTATGGTCATTATGAGTGAGAGAGAGAGTGTAATGGTCATTAAGAGTGAGAGAGAGAGTGTAATGGTCATTATGAGTGAGAGAGAGAGTGTAATGGTCATTATGAGTGAGAGAGAGAGTGTATTGGTCATTATGAGTGAGAGAGAGAGTGTAATGGTCATTATGATCGAGAGAGTGAGTGTAATGGTCATTATGATCGAGAGAGTGAGTGTAATGGTCATTATGAGTGAGAGAGTGAGTGTAATGGTCATTATGAGTGAGAGAGAGAGTGTTATGGTCATTATGATCGAGAGAGTGAGTGTAATGGTCATTATGAGTGAGAGAGAGAGTGTAATGGTCATTATGAGTGAGAGAGAGAGTGAGTGTAATGGTCATTATGAGTGAGAGAGTGTAATGGTCATTATGATCGAGAGAGTGAGTGTAATGGTCATTATGATCGAGAGAGTGAGTGCAATGGTCATTATGAGTGAGAGAGTGAGTGTAATGGTCATTATGAGTGAGAGAGTGAGTGTAATGGTCATTATGAGTGAGAGAGAGAGTGTAATGGTCATTATGATCGAGAGAGTGAGTGTTATGGTCATTATGAGTGAGAGAGAGAGTGTAATGGTCATTATGAGTGAGAGAGAGAGTGTAATGGTCATTATGAGTGAGAGAGAGAGTGTAATGGTCATTATGAGTGAGAGAGTGAGTGTAATGGTCATTATGAGTGAGAGAGAGAGTGTAATGGTCATTATGAGTGAGAGAGAGAGTGTAATGGTCATTATGATCGAGAGAGTGAGTGTTATGGTCATTATGAGTGAGAGAGAGAGTGTAATGGTCATTATGAGTGAGAGAGAGAGAGAGAGTGTTATGGTCATTATGAGTGAGAGAGAGAGTGTAATGGTCATTATGAGTGAGAGAGAGAGAGTGAGTGTAATGGTCATTATGAGTGAGAGAGAGAGTGTAATGGTCATTATGAGTGAGAGAGTGAGTGTAATGGTCATTATGAGTGAGAGAGAGAGTGTAATGGTCATTATGAGTGAGAGAGAGAGAGAGTGTAATGGTCATTATGAGTGAGAGAGTGAGTGTAATGGTCATTATGAGTGAGAGAGTGAGTGTAATGGTCATTATGAGTGAGAGAGAGAGTGTAATGGTCATTATGAGTGAGAGAGTGAGTGTAATGGTCATTATGAGTGAGAGAGAGAGTGTAATGGTCATTATGAGTGAGAGAGAGAGAGAGAGAGAGTGTATTGGTCATTATGAGTGAGAGAGAGAGTGTAATGGTCATTATGAGTGAGAGAGAGAGTGTAATGGTCATTATGAGTGAGAGAGAGAGTGTATTGGTCATTATGAGTGAGAGAGAGAGTGTATTGGTCATTATGAGTGAGAGAGAGAGTGTAATGGTCATTATGAGTGAGAGAGAGAGTGTAATGGTCATTATGAGTGAGAGAGAGAGTGTAATGGTCATTATGAGTGAGAGAGAGAGTGTAATGGTCATTATGATCGAGAGAGTGAGTGTTATGGTCAACTAGCATGTTACGACATTAAGTCACCATTTGCAGATACAATACAAATGAATTGGGAGAGCCGAAAACTGACACCTACCTGTCGCAAAATCGTCAGTGACTTTTCTTGTAAAACAGCAATTTTATCGAAGTAAACTCCACACATAGTTCACTCTGAAAGGATTGTTTATTGTAAAACATGTCGAGAATTAGTGGCCAGGTGATCAATTCATTAAGGGATGAACTGTTTAATCACAAAAGCAGTTTATTTAGCACACTGAAGCATCTCCTCCATAGACATCCATTCATAAAGAACGGCCTCTTGGCTCTCCGCTAGTGTACCGCCCATAGAATGTCCATGGGACCGCTGCGCTATGCTAATTTATGCTAACCTTTTAGGGTCCTTCTTGCCAGCTATCAATTTTTGGTTCCCAGAATGTTCTGGAAACATATAACCAAAATATAACCAAACCGGAGCCAAATTCTAACGTTAGGGGAATGTCCTGTGTTAGCTGGATTCAGATCTTTAAACACATCTTGAGATCCCTCAGATCGCATTTGTGCTCCTTCAAGTGTTTTGAACAGAAGAACGTAACGCATGTTTGTGTTGTTGCTGCTGGATGGTTGTTTTCTTCACTGTATAAACTATGCGTTTTCACAGAGCTGAAGTTTCACTTACTGCCCTCTGGAGTAAACAGGTGGTACTACAAGTTTGCATTTCTCAGGAATCTTCATTATTATGGTCCGGGGGCATGCGATTAATTTTTTTAGGTGTTATTTTTTGTAAAATGAATCACACTGAATTAACGCGTTAAATCGGCAGCCCTAGAAAATATACAACCGTTTTCTCGGCCACAGCACAAAACAGCTTTCTCGTTAAACAAAAGACTTGTTGTGTGCACAAAGAACCATAAAGAACCAGGAAATGACAGCCTACCGTTCTTGCCAAATATACTGTATAAAGGCTCACACTCTCAAGGACAACCCTTATAGGACAAACATACAAGTGTTGCCATTAGATAGATGGTCATACCTTGGTACTTTGATATAAAGCGGGGTTGTTCCAAAAAATCAGGTACCAATAGTGAAAATGCATTTTATTTCCGCATTTCTGATCCCTTTAATGAATAACTTTACAATGGCATTTACATGGTATTTAAAATAATGCATGACTAAAAAAAACAAATAGTAGTTACATACTACTTTTTTGTTAGTGAAGGTAGTGGCAGATTTTTTAAGCAATTACTGGCGTCTCGTCAAGCACTTTAGACACACCGTCTGAACACTTGCATTTCCTGCAAGTTCCAGCACGCCACCGTTGTCCTGAAGCTCTGGTTTCGTTTTTAACATGTGAAGTCCCGTTTCTTCACCTACACGCCGTGGATGGAGGTCATGGCATGTCTGCTCAGATAACATCAAAACAAGGCTCGCTTGAAACTCGCTTCCTTCATTGGTTACTTAATTGCTAACGGTTTGCCTTCGAGGCGTAAACATCCTGCGGCAAAGTAGGATTTCTGTACATCAAACATCAGTTTTGGTCTGTAAAATGTAATTTACCGTGGTAATGATGTGTTTGATTGATTAGCTATAAGTGGAAATGAAAACAGTACTGCTCTTTTATCATTCCCTCAGTCAAGTGCTGAGAGGTGTTATCATCGCACATTTAACCTTGTCTTATAACCACTGTCTGCTGTTCCTATATAACCTGGTTTCATAGAAACACATTAGTATACCTACATTTTTGGTAAATGTACATTTTGTAACTTTTACGTGGCTTGTTTCCGCTACAACAACATTTAATTTTATTCACTTTTACACAAATCATGACAAAAATGGCAGATTATATACATTTACATTTATGCATTTGGCAGACGCTTTTATCCAAAGAGACTTACAGTGCACTTATTACAGGGACAATCCCCCCGGAGCAACCTGGAGTTAAGTGCCTTGCTCAAGGACACAATGGTGGTGGCTGTGGGGATCAAACCAGCAACCTTCTGATTACCAGTTATGTGCTTTAGTCCACTACACTAATAATCTTTAGATTATCAGTTTTATCATTTTTTTATTCCATTTTCTCCCAATGTTGGAATGCCCAATTCCCACTACTTAGTAGGTCCTCGTGGTGGCGCGGTTACTCGCCTCATTCCGGGTTGCGGAGGACAAGTCACAGTTGCCTCCGCTTCTGAGACCGTCAATTTGCGCATTTTATCACGTGACTCGTTGTGCATGACCCCGTGGAGACTCACAGCATGTGGAGGCTCATGCTACTCTCCACGATCCACACACAACTCACCACACACCCCATTGAGAGCGAGAACCACTAATCGCAACCACGAGGAGGTTACCCCATGTGACTCTACCCTCCCTAGCAACCGGGCCAATTTGGTTGCTAGGGAGGGTAGCTTAGAGACCTGACTGGAGTACTCTTTTGAACACAATTCTGAGGACTCTGTGGTTTGGGAGAGTGAGTAACAGGTCTAAGCCCTTTACCATAAAGAGAGACACATGCAAACATGTGAAATGCAAACACAAATGATCAAATTGTTACAAAAAAAGAATACAAGTCACCATTTACCATGATACATAAAGAATTAACCCAATACTGCTGACATCATACAACACTCAAACATTCACAGTGTAGGTTGGAAAATGTATGTAAACCCTCAGACTAATGACATCAACAAAACTACTACTTAGAGTTAGGAGTTTGCAAACCTGACATCCACTTAATGAAACAAGATTTGAGTTTGCTATTCAAAAGAGCATCTGCTGACGAATCTCGCTGAGATTCCCAGACCCCCCAGATTATCAGTTCATAAACACTTACTTTTCACCCTGTTCCTCACACAATGATATCTTATGACATTTAAACACTTTTACTATAGAGCGTTGCACTTGTGATGAAGTCCCAACGAGCACCTACGGAGTCAGACATGTGAGCCGAAAGTGTCGTAGAAGCACCGCAAAATTACACAGTTATGTTTTTCATTTCACATTTGCTTTTTCTGACACTATCGGTTAGGTTTAGGTTCAAGGTTTAGGGTAGGGAGGCCAGTTTTGTTGATTTAAAACTCGATAGAGCATCAACCTTTTAAGGGACATTTCATTTATGACTTACTGAAAATTGAAATTCAGTTATCATTCACTCACACTCATGTTGTTCCAAGCTCATTTGACTGACTTTCTACCATAGAAACACAAAAGGAGATGTTAGGCAGAATGGTGGTCTCAGTCACCATTCACTTTCATTGCATTGTTTTTTTTTCCCATACAATGAAAGTGAATGGTGACTGAAGCTGTCATTCTGCCTATAAAATCTCCATTTGTGTTCCACTGAAGAATAAAGGTTATATGGGTTTGGAACAACATGAAGGTGAGTGAAAGATTTCTTTTATTACCATTAACAACTTCTAGTTCCTCAGTACAGCATAAACATAGCAGGGATTTATGGGTGAAGAAAAAAATCATATCAGCATTAAACTCTGCCTTCAAGCACAAATTGAGCAAAACGTTATCAAAGCAAACAGTGAACAAATATGTGTGTCAGGTTAAATATATATGACATGAACCATAAGGAACCATAATGGAAGGTATTTCCATTGTTTTATTAATCCATGTCAACTGTTATCTCTTGCTATTGGTGGATTGTGGAGATTGGAAGACTTAGCATAGCTCAGAGGGATTAGATTTCCTCTTAAAAGAGGTTATATTAAGATGACTCAGTCTTTGTAAGTAGACGCAGCTCTGAGCATGTTGGAGCACAGCTTTGACATGCAGAAATATTAATACAAGCACATGCTGCACATGCCAAAAGGGGGGCTCTGAGGACTCTGTGGTTTGGGAGAGTGAGTAACAGGTCTAAGCCCTTTACCATAAAGAGAGACACATGCAAACATGTGAAATGCAAACACAAATGATCAAATTGTTACAAAAAAGAATACAAGTCACCATTTACCATGATACATAAAGAATTAACCCAATACTGCTGACATCATACATCACTCAAACATTCACAGTGTAGGTTGGAAAATGTATGTAAACCCTCAGACTAATGACATCAACAAAACTACTACTTAGAGCAGGGGTCCCCAAACTATGGCCCACAGGCCGAATACGGCCCGCCCCCACATTTGGACCGGCCCTCTGAACAATGCCATGCAGAGAAATATTTTTACAATTTCATTTTAAATATGTTTTAATCATATCATATATTTGTGTTTGATAATACATATTGGTTTTCAAAATAAAATTTCCCTTAGTTATAATTATTAACGTAGCCAAATTATTTGTTAGATTCACCCGGATTAACGTTCCATCGCGATCCAGCAAGAAAATTTAAAGTGACAACAAAATGGCCAAACGGTTGGGAAAGAGAAAAGTTGATTCAGAATGCAGGGTATTTAACCAAAAGTGGACAAGTGATTATTTTTTTGTTCAATGCAAAGAAATGGCTGTTTGCCTCATCTGTCAAGAAACAGTCTCCGTGTTCAAAGAATACAATCTGCGCCGACACTATGAAACCCGCCACAGAGACAAGTATGGGAGTTTACAAGACCAAATGAGAGCAGACAAAGTGTCGAAGCTAAAAGGTGGACTATCTGCTCAGCAAAATACGTTTGTACGGCAAACCCAGTTGAACCAGTCATCCATTCGAGCTAGCTTTCAGGTAGCTAAACTGATTGCAACCTGCGGTAGGCCATTCAGTGATGGTGAGTTCGTAAAGAAATGTATGAATGCTGTTGCGGAGGAGGTGTGCCCCGATAAGAAAGACGTCTTAAATGCGGTGAGTCTGTCCGCATGTACAATCACCAGACGAATTGAAGAAATGGGGTATAATGTATATGCCCAGCTGAAGGAAAAAGTGAAAGAATTAGATTTTTTTGCATTAGCGCTGGATGAAAGTAATGACGTGCAGGACACGGCACAGCTGCTCATTTTTCTTCGCGGAGTTAGCTCAAACTTTGAAGTGTCCGAGGAGCTGGCAGCCCTAAAAAGTCTCAAAGGTACTACGACAGGGGAGGATATTTTTGGTAAAGTGTGCCAAACGATAGAAGAGTTGGATCTAGACTGGTCTAAGCTGGCCAGCATCACGACTGACGGAGCTCCTAATATGGTTGGCGCGTCAAGGGGACATAGTTCACACTGATTAGCCTAATACGCATGAATAAGTAAATAATTTGATTTCAATAGCAATGAATATGAAAAAATGTCATTACGATAGTAATAATGCTCTTTTAATAGGCTATATATCACTTGATATGTATGGTGCATAAATAATAAATTAATCTAGCATTAGGAGGCATAATAAATCCATTTAAATGTAAATCCATTTAAAATCATAATAAAATCTCCACAATAAATCACTCCGGCCCATGCCATTTTCTGTTAGACTACGGCCCTCCATTATAGAAAGGAAAAATGATGTGGCCCTCATAGAAAAAAGTTTGGGGACCCCTGACTTAGAGTTAGGAGTTTGCAAACCTGACATCCACTTAATGAAACAAGATTTGAGTTTGCTATTCAAAAGAGCATCTGCTGACGTGGACTCGCAAAAAAAGATCTCAGAAGACCTTCGATCAAGAATTGTTGCTTTGCTTAAAGCCGGAAAGGGTCACAAAGTTATCTAGAAGAGTTTAGATATTCATCTGTGCACAGTTGGACAATTTGTGTATACATGGAAACGATTTAGTACTATGGGTACTCTCACTAGAAGTGGCCGTCCAGCCAAGATGGCTCAAGGGAGCATCATGATTTAGGGCTACTTTGTTGCCTCGATGCCTGGACCGCTTGCCATCATCGAGGGAGAATTTAATTCTCAAGTTTCTCAAGATATCCTACAGGATAATGGCAGGGTGTCTGTGGGCCAGCTGAAGTTGGGTGATGCAGCAGGACAATGACCCTAAACATCAAAGTAAATCCACTACAGAATGGATTCAAAAAAAGAAAATCCACCTTTTGGAGTGTCCCAGTCAGAGCTCAGACCTTACCCCAATAGAGATGCTGTGGAATGACCTCAAGAGAGCCGTTCTCACCAGACATCCTGAGAATATGGCTGATCTGAAGCAGCTCTGTAAGGAAGAACGGTCCAGAAATCCTTCTGAACATTGTGCAGGTCTAATCCGCAGCTACCAGAAACGCTTGATTGAGGTTGGTGCTACCAAAGGAGAAATGTCCAGTTATTACATCCAAGGGTTCACTTACTTTTTCCACATCACTGTGAACGTTTAATGGGATGTGTTCAATAAAAACATGAAATATTATAATTGTTTGCGTGTTGTTAGCTTAAGCACATTGTGTTTGTCTATATTTGTGACTTTGATGAAGGTGAGATCACGTTTAATGACCAATTAATTTAGAAAACCAGCTAATCCCAAAGGGTTCACATACTTTTTCTTGGCACTGTATATGTTCAGTATATTGTCCAATGACGTGCCACACTTTTTGTTGTTGTCCAGATCTATTAAATTATTTAGAAATACATTAAATATAAAATTCAGACAAATGAATTAGTTTAATACTCTTCTGTGATGAACAGGTTTTCAATGACTCATTTTGATATTTTTTGGACACAATGGTGGTTGCTGTGGGGATCAAACCAGCAACCTTCTGATTACCAGTTATGTCCTTTTCTTGACTAGTCAAAATCTTTTTCATGAGTGAACATGTTTGTCGCCTTATTTTGATAATGGACCAAAAATGTGTTTCTAGCTGAAACACACCTACATTTTAACATGTTTTTGCTATTTCTGGGAAACTCCAAAATCCACAGCTACAATCTACCGTGCCAAAAATGTGCTGCACCTAAAAACATGTTAAAAGCAATCGCTCTGGGAAATGAATTCTTAAGCATTAAACATGATCTATAATCCTTCAAAATTGTCTGATAGTTATGCAAATCCTTTAATTTCATACATCACAGGCCATAATGAACCAATTTTGCAGCAACGATTTTGTAATAGAATACCTGAATAGAACTAATTATAATATTTTAGCACTGCACCATGTGCCATGCACTAAACTACATGCCGAAATCGTGTTTTGTGGCATCTACAAACCTTATTCCTCCCCTGAAGCCATGAAACTTTGGACCGTAAAACTTAAACAATCCTGCTACAAAATGCCACCTTGTTTCCTAATAACTGTGCAGCAAATTGTGCCAGGAGACATGTTTTAACACAGAGCAGTATGAACATGTCGTTTCTATAAAAGATGTAGATATCTGGATCTTTAGTAGCTCAATAAATTACCATGACAACTTAAAATCTGATTTGGATGTGTTTTAGTAAAGTATCACTCCAGGGCTTGACTGCTCAAACCATTAGAAGGATGGATGGGTAACTCGTTTGTTTTCATAGTTGTACATTTAATAAAATGACAGTGAATCAAAATGAAAAGAATTTGGCACTGATTGTGAACATTTCACCTGTATTATTATTAATCAAACATGATGGGTGTGAACGTCTTGATAGGATGACATTAACTGTTTCATCACAGGGATTCATGTACATGATGGCAAACCTAATGGATCTGTATTGTCAACAAAGCCACTATTAAATCCCATACATTTTGGTTGGGAATGCAGGGGCATGGGAATCAAAACAAACCCCCTCCCCCAATATTTATACCATGATCAATGGAAACATGTAAATGTTTCACGCTGCAACCCCCCTAATGTTCAAGCCAAATCTACGCCCTTGGGGATGTGGTTCGTATGTGCTTGGAACGGGAGTTTCTGGTGCCCCCCGGGTAAGATGGTGCCCCCATAGGGAGTAGGTGCACCGTGCAGACTGCGTAATATATGTATAGGCAGTACCGGACAGTAATACCACACTGAAGAGGAATACTACCAAGAAATATATTCAGATGGTCACTTACCACATCCTTGACGGTTTTAGCACTAAATGCTTTTTGAGTTATTTATTTATTTTTATTTTCTCCCCAATTTGGCATTTCCCGATTCCCAATGCGCTTTAAGTCCTCATGGTGGCGTTTTGACGCAATCCGGGTGGCGGAGGACGAATCTCAGTTGCCTCCACGTCTGAGACCGGCAATCCGCGCATCTTATCACGTGGCTTGTTGAGCGTGTTACCACGGAGACCAGGGCTGGACTGGTAATCTGGCATACTGGTATTTTTCCCGGTGGGCCGATGCACTTTTGGGCCGATCAGGGGCAGAATGACCATCGGGAGAACCGAGCGGGCCAGTGGTTTGTCCACGAAACGTGCAGAATGGGCCGCGATAAGCAACAATGAGCCACTGCGTTATGCAGAACGGACCACAAAACGGCGCCGTGACATGCAGAGAAGGACAGCGAACACCCAGTACGGCCCTGGCGGAGACCTAGCGCGTGTGGAGACTTCATGCTATTTATTCTACGCGGCATCCACGCACAACTCACCACACGCCCCACTGAGAGCGAGAACCACATTATAGTGACCACAAGGAGGTTACCCCATGTGACTCTACCCTCCCTAGCAACCGGGCCAATTTGGTTGCTTAGGAGACCCGGCTGGAGTCACTCAGCACGCCCTGGATTCAAACTTGCGACTCCTGGGGTGTTTTTTTGAGTTATTAATATACAAAGTGTATATTCTTTCTTATATGCTGAGAAATTTCCTGACTCATGACTTGTAAAAAATAAAATTATTCAAATTTCTTCGGTTTATAAAATAAATTTATGTATGCATCTGTGTTGGTTTATATGTATTTTTATGTTGTTGTTGTTTTATTTAATTTATTTAAATTATTTATTGTTTTCCTTCATCTGTCCTTCATTTCTTTATGACTTTATTGTATTCATAAATGGTTAGATCTGTGTAATCTTATTGAACATTTAACCTTGTGTAAAGTTCAATAAAAATATCCACCGTTTCAGCACAATGTGTGGACTTTTCAGACAGTCCCTTAACCACTGTATGAAAAACTTCCAACTTATATCAGTGTTAAATTAACGATCTGAAATTATTTCGTCGTGACGCCATCTAGACCAGCATCACGGGACAAATAGTATTGATTTGATACGGGACGCATTATTTCATATTTTTAAATATGGGTCGATTATGGGACGGGTACGTGGCAACCCACCATACATGGAGGTCTAATACATTCTCATGAGCAAAGTATGGACGCGGAAAATCGTTAGTTTATTGGGAGAAATTGTAAATCGGGAATACAGTTGGACAAATGGGAGAAACCGGAACCGGAACATCGGGAGTGTTGACAAGTATGATTGAATCACATACTTAAAAAAATTATGTATGAATGTGTGTGATCTTTTTATGTTGTAATGTTTACAACAGACCTTATTTAACTCTTAAGTAAAAAAAAATCTATTATAAAACCCAGAGGGAACCCATGGTGAATTAGACTTTTGCCTACAAATTGACGTCACGACTAAACAGCTCTATTGATGATGCATCAACCTAATAAACCAGATCTGGCGCCTTCTGCTGGTCATCAGTGGAATAACAGCAGTAAAAAAGGGCGGGAATGCCAAAACAGTCAAAAACCATGTTTAATCACAGAGAAATGTGTACTGCTATACTCTTTTAGTTGGAAAATGTCTTTACCAGAGTCGTTCACAAGCTGCATGTGCAGGTGTTGAACTCAATGAACACCTTCATTGCAGGCAGGCGATTTTCACGTTTTGATTCAATGTATTGTAGGTTAATATCACTTCATACTAATAATCACTTCATCTAGTTTTCTCTGTGTTCTTTACACTTGAGCATGTATTTGCTCCATAGGCTAAACATGAGAAACATGGCACCATCTGATGCAAAATATAAAAAATTAAAACCATTTAAGCCAGGGCTTCGGAATGAAAGCATAGGCCTATCATATGATTCATGATTTTATGCTTTAATGGCACTGGGATCAAATATTGCCGTTTTAATGGGTTTCAATGGGGATATTTTGGTCCTGAAGGTCCTGAGTGTAACTATTTTGTGTACACAGTGTATTAGATGTATTATAGGAACTGAGATTGAAATATAAAAATTCCCCAAGAAATACACACCTTTGTTAAACTGTATGCCGTCGGCATTAACACAACCAAAATGATCGAAAAAACAAAAAATGAAAAAGACTAAAATGTCCCGAAGGTCGCACAAGAGTCGCACATCCCATTATTGTTTTACTGAATGAGAACCAGTGTTGGGTAAGTTACTCTAAAAAAGTAATTAATCACTAACTACTAATTATATCGTCTACAGTGTAATTAGATTACTGTACTAATTACTCTGTCTGAAAAGTAATTGCATTACTTATAACAAATTATTTTCTAAAGCCCTGATCAACCTCGACCAGATGAGAAATACAAGGATAGACATGAAACTGTTCTTTAAATTCTTTCAAATTAGTCATATAAAATAAATTATTCATGAACTGGCTAAAGAATTTAAAGGGGCAGCGTTAAATTAGAAAACGTGCATTTTAACATTAGACGTTACATTTAGATTTTAAATTCACTATTGTTTTATATAGAATTGTTCTCGAGTCTATACAGTATTTAACACAATTACATCAGAAGTAACTGTAATTAAATTACTGAAAAATTAAGAGTAATCCCTTACTTTAGTTTTTTCAATTAAAAACAGCCAATATAAAATACGGGACATGCGACATGGTAAAATATCGTCATGGAAACGATTCCCAGGTATATATCGTATCGGTATCGGTACTTAGCATTTTACGCTATTAATCATTAATAAATATGAGTAAAGCTCAATCGACAGCATTTGTAGTATTATGTTAATAACCACAAAATTAATTTAGACATGTTTCCCAACCCAATTGTAAGGCGAAAATAGAGGTTACAGTGAGGCACTTACAATGGAAGTGAATGGGACCAATATTTGGAGGTTTTAAAGGCAGAAATGTGAAGCTAATACTTTTTATAAAAGGACTTACCGTGCGTTCAGACCAGAGGCGGAGAGAGCGTCAAAATTAGCTCTGGCTGCCATGCCAACAACGCTATCGCGAATATGTGGATGCTCTGACGTATTTGAAATAGGCGGCAATGTTTGTTGAGAGTGCTTGGGTGTTTTAGATGAAAAGAAATCTGAAAGAAAAGTAACACTTGTCATCATTCCTGTAGCAGAAGTTTTTTTTTTTTTTTCAAGGTTGCTGGTTCGATCCCCACAGCAACCACCATTGTGTCCTTGAGCAAGGCACTTAACACCAGGTTGCTCCGGGGGGATTGTCCCTGTAATAAGTGCACTGTAAGTCGCTTTGGATAAAAGTGTCTGCCAAATGCATAAATGTAAATGCATGTTTAAGGATATGAGGATCAGACCTACCATGCTGGAAAAGCTCTGATGCTGAAGGATAAACAAACAGTCACAATCCTCATCAGGACCAGACGTCTGACATTAAGCATGTCGCTCTGTCTCATGTCTGTGTCTCTTACTCACAGAGAGAAAGTGACTCACAGCTGGTAGATGCATTTCATATTGCACAGAAACATTTTTTTATCCACAAAGCAGTAATTAATTACCAAATGTGTAGAATGAATGCATGCTAAGTTTACTTAATAAATTACTCCAGCCAGTAGTGTTCGAGTTCTTGGCTGTCATAACAATTAAACTTTACTCAGAGAATGTGTAACAGATTATTCCCTCATCCACCTGTGCTTTTAAATCCAGCATTGTGAACCACATTGCTCTTTCATTGCTTCCGGTGGGACTCCATACATCAGAGGGCCTTGATCATTTGAGCTTCTTTGATCTCCACTATCTTGTCTTTTCTCTTTGAAACTTTCCCACATTTAAAACGCTTCATGTGGAGCAGGGTGCCCAAGTCTCCAGAACACCATTATCATGGAAAAATGGTGGATTTTGAGCTCAATTCAACTCATTCAAATGTCCTTTATACTATTGTGAATTGATCCGCCACTCCCTCTGAAATGACAGGACATGATCCTAACTAATATCATTTGTAATGGACGAAACCAACAAGCTAAATTAAAATGGCAGTGGAAAACGAATCGTGATTGATGGGCCGTGACTGTACACAATTCGTTGTCTAGATTAGTGGA
Organism: Xyrauchen texanus; assembly: GCF_025860055.1. Lineage (NCBI taxonomy): Eukaryota > Metazoa > Chordata > Actinopteri > Cypriniformes > Catostomidae > Xyrauchen > Xyrauchen texanus. The sequence goes on from NC_068284.1 coordinate 46,262,708, forward strand.
TTAAAATGTGATGCACTCGCAGTACTCATGTTTGTTTCATTGTGTTGGTGAGGCGTAACCCATGTTTAGTGATTGTAATGTGTGAAACACTTCAGGAGGTGAAGATAAAAGACATCAAAGTGTAGAAACTCACCTTCTGAATACACATCCAGAATAATATAATAATAATGGAGCTGTATTTTTAAACGGTTTCATCAAGACATTTTGTTGATCTATAGACACTTTCAAGAGTATTGTAGATATTTTTCTCTAATAATGTGTTACATTAAGACATTACTTGATAGATACACAGACAGACAGTTAGATAGATATATAGATAGATAGACAGACAGACAGAAAGATAGATAGATAGGCAGACAGACAGACAGACAGACAGACAGACAGATAGACAGACAGACAGACAGACAGACAGAAAGATAGATAGGCAGACAGACAGACAGACAGTTAGATAGACAGACAGACCGACCGACCGACAGATAGATAGATAGATAAAAAGTATGTGAACCCTTTGGGATTAGCTGGTTTTCTGCATTAATTGGTCATTAAATGTGATCTCATCTTCGTCAAAGTCACAAATATAGACAAACACAATGTGCTTAACCTAACAACACACAAACAGTTATAATCTTTCCTATATCTTTATTGAACACATCCCATTAAACACTAACAGTGCTGTGGAAAAAGTAAGTGAACCCTGGGGATGTAATAACTGGCCAATCCTCCTTTGGCAGCAGTGACCTCAATCAAGCATTTCCAGTAGCTGCGGATTAGACCTGCACAATGTTCAGAAGGATTTCTGGACCGTTCTTCCTTACAGAACTGCTTCAGATCAGCCATATTCTCAGGATGTCTGGTGTGAACGGCTCTCTTGAGGTCATTCCACAGCATCTCCATTGGGGTAAGTTCTGGGCTCTGACTGGGACACTCCAAAAGGAGGATTTTATTTTTTTAAAGCCATTCTGTAGTGGATTTACTTTGATGTTTAGGGTCATTGTCCTGCTGCATCACCCAACTTCAGCTGGCGCACAGACACCCTGACATTATCCTGTAGGATATCTTGAAAAATGTGGGAATTCGATGATTGCAAGCGGTCCAGGCCCAGAAGCAAATTAGACAAAAATCATGATTTTCCGTCCACAGTACTTCAACGTTGGGATGATGTTTTCATGTTGGTATGTGGTGCCCTTTTTACACCATACATAGTGCTGCATGTTCTTACCAAACAATACAACATTATTTTCATCAGTCCACAAAACATTTTCCTAGTAGCGTGGTGGAGTGTCAAGGTGGTCTTGGGCAAACTTCAGGTGCACAGTAATGTTTTTGTTGGAAAACAGCGGCTTCCTTCGTGATGCCTGTTTCATGTTTTCCACACAGTAGACTCATGAACAGAGATGTTAACCAGTTCCAATGATTCCTTAAAGTCTTTAACTGTCACTCTAGGGCTCTTTTTGACCTCATTGAGCATCCTGAGGTGTGCGGCCACTTCTAGTGAGAGTACCCATAGTACTAAATCATCTCCATTTATAGACAATTTGTCCAACTGTGGACAGATGAATATCTAAACTCTTTGAGATAACTTTGTTTCCCTTTCCAGCTTCATTTAAAGCAACAATTCTTTGAGCTCTAACCCACACCTCCAATCTCGTTTCATGAATTGGATGCCAGGTTTGCCAAATCCAGACTCTAATTAGCTTTTGTTGATGTAATTATCCTAGGGGTTCACATACTTTTTTTGCAACCCACACTGTGAATGTTTGAATGATGCATTCAATATGTACAAGAACAATACAACAATGTCTGTTATTAGTTAAAACAGATTGTGTTTGTTCATTATTGTAACGTATAAATATTTATCCATGAATGCAGGTAATTCCAAAGGGTTCACATACTTATTCTTGCCACTGTAGACAGACTGACGGATGGACATGATAGATAGATAGATAGATAGATAGATAGATAGATAGATAGATAGATAGATAGATAGATAGATAGATAGATAGATAGATAGATAGATAGATAGGAACTCAAGTCCCACACCATTTGGCGTGACGGCTGCTCTCTAGGGGGCAGGGCTCCCACGCTGGGCCCGTTTACTTGCTTTGACCCCATATTGTTTTAAGTGGAGGTGCTAAACACCTTCCCCCTGAGATAAAAGATGATTAATTCCTTTGAATAAGGGACCGCTTAGTGGCTCAAAGTCCCTTAAGCACTTAATTAGTGAAAGGATGGGCCCGACCAACACACACACCCAGTGTGTTCTCACAGTTAAAGACAAGGGGGTTCGGTTGAGGTGAAGACCCCTTTAGAGGTGTTTAAGAGACTTCCTTTGATGTGTTCCTCACCTAACAGCAGGCATTAGAGTGATGGAAATTTGATTAGTTCTCTCACATTCACTTAACACCGACCGCCAGCTTTCAGCCAGGCAGTGACATTTGTGGTGGCAAAGGAAGTTGGTATAAATATCTCAGAGACAGGGGAGAAGAGAGAGTTGGCTGAGCAGAAGGTGGAGTGTGTTTGTAGGATTGCAGAATATTACTATGGATTTACTGCCACTGTTTGTGCTTCTCCTGCTCTGTGTTGTCCATCAAACCCGTGAGTATTGATGTATTTATTGATTATTTTTGTCACCTGTGAATATCATCTTGTTCGAATGGAACCCTGGTGGGTAATCACATGTTGGATTAATGTCTGATCTGTTTAACCCTATAGGATTTAATCACTTTTCAATAATTACGAGACATGTGGATGCAATATACAATATGTTTCTGAGAGAGGACTGGGTTTTACCATGGTGCAATGGTCCAACCATGGTTTTTATTTGAAGTACTTTGGAGTTGCATGTAAATATCACAGTACATTACAGACACAAGTACTTGATATTAAATCTGGGATTGTTTTCATGTAAACCTAGAAATAAATGTAATGTTTTATTATTTACAAAATTGAATTGAAAACAAAAAGTATTTTAGTTTAAAATGAACTGCACTATTTTAGTTCTTGGACCATGGTATTACCATCTGATACTGTTGCTGTACCATGGTACACTACAGTAGTTTTAAATTGGACAGGTTGCCTATGTAAACAAAGATAAAATGTTAGTGTTGTATTATAATTCTGATCTATGACATTAGATCATTCTAATGGTAATTTGAACTGATCTGATCACGTTTGTCTAAATTGACATGAGATTATTGCACTAATATGATATCACTTGTTTATGTGTGCCATTCAGTTGCAATTGTTCTAGTTAAAAACACAGAATCTAGAAACCTGTTTACAGAGCGCGCATGCTGCAGACGCCAGAGTCACGTGATTTACATCGGCAAAGGTGAGTTTTGTCGCCCCCTATCGGCCGTGTCCGCAACTGGCCGCTGTAACGCACAATGTTTTTTATTTTATTGTATTTATTTTTTATATAGAAACAATTTAAGTGCCAGATCACTGTATTCCAAATATATTTTAGCTATTAAAAAAATAAAGGGGGAATTTGGAAAACTTGATAAGTAGTTTACGGCTGTTTTTTACGTTACAGATATTTCTGGCAGTCCTGTGAATGTCGATGTTGGCGCGTGTAAAACGCATTGTGGCCAATCAGCGCGCTCTACGTCATTTGAGGCGGGTCTTTGGGCCACTAAATATTCATCAATGCTCGATTTCCTGCGGAGCAAAAAGGTAAAGCGATTCCACAGTTGACCACACGATGGCGACATGATTCATTTGAGGAAGAAAATAAATAAAAACAAGCCAAATCTAAATGAATAAATACTTTTATTGTATTGTTGTAACTTTAACCTTCCCTCTTGTGCATTTTTATATTACATTCATAATTTTAGCAGTTCTTTTGAAGTATAGAGTGCAAGTGACTATTATTTTTCCCCAAATTAATAATTTACTCACTTATTTTTTTCATTATATCCTATAATGAATATATATTTTAGATTGGTGTTTAAATTTTTAGGTTAATATATATATATATAAAATAATATATTTTGTTATTATATATATATATATATATATATATATATATATATATATATATATATATATATATATATATATATATATACATATATATATATATATAATAACAAATATTAATCTTTTTTTAAATTAATATTAATAATTTATATATTATTTTATACATGTTTTTAATGTCAAATTAATAAATGTTATGTATTTATTTATCGCCAAATGCAAAACTTATTTTTAAATTAACTTTAATTTAACTAGCTAAAATAAAGGGTTATTCAGATTTGTTAGAACCACAGCTTAATATATATATTCCATAACCATTACAGATGAGGCGGCTGGCTCCTTCATCTTCAGACCCCTTCAGCGCCCCCCCGTCCTGCAGTCTGAGCGCCACATGTGAGCCTGCTGGGGTTCGAGTGGACAGAGTGATGCTTTATGAAGGCCTCCGAGCAGTTGAAATCATTGAAGAATGCCACTGCGAGGCCAAAATGAGCCAGTGTGTGCGAGCACCAGCTCTTAAGACGTACTACTCTCAAACCCCATATGAGACTGTTATAGATGTGGGCAAATGTGTGGGGTTAAAAGGTGCACTGGGTAAGAATATCTTATATTTGAGCATAGCATAGAGTCATGCAATATATAAAATACACTTAAAAAAAACCTTTTTGTAAAGACATCTATTTAGGCATGACTTATATTTGCCTTCTGAAATTATTTCAAGCCTTTAGGTGAAATATTTGTACAATCATGATGAACAAATTCAGTCAAACTGGAAGTTTACCAAGTAGCAACCATAGAAATTCAGCTCTAATAAATGCAGCCTCATGTGGCAATGATACTAATCATAACTGTGCATGTGTTTTATTTTCCAGAGGGATTGTCCTGCATACCCACTAAGTTTGATTCGGCCCTCATTGAAACTCCAAACAAAGTGGAGTTGATCCAGAAAGTAGCTCGATGTGAATTAATAGAGGGGTGTTACCGTATCCCATATGTGGAGTATCATTACGAGACGACATACAACAATGACAGAGTCAAAGTAGAAAACCTTAGGGTGAGTAAACTACCCAAAGAACAACAAATAATACAGATATATCCGAGTCACAAACCAACAGAAACGTCTTTACGGCAAATGTTTATATAATGAAAATTCAGTCGAATGTATTTGAGTAGTTGAAATGAAATAATCTTTGTGTGGCATGCAATACTTTACCGAAAACTATTTTAAACAGCATTTTACTCAATCTTTTATTATAACGTATGCAGCGTTTATGCACTCATTAATTAAGAGACCACTTCATGTTATTTGTATCTAAAAAAAAAAATTATAATTTGTCACCTTGATGGAAAATGTACACCGTAAATAAAAATATGATTTATGCATTTCAAGTTTTTTAACAAAATTCCGTCAATTTTAATTGAATTTAATTAAATGTAATTTAATATATATATATATATATATATATATATATATATATATATATATATATATATATATATATATATATTTAGATATAAATAAAATCAAGTGGTCTCTTAATTAATGAGGGCATAAAAGCTGCATACGTTATAATAAAATAATTAGTAATTTTCTTTTTCATATATTTTACGTTTTATTAATTTTATTTGGTTAAATTAAAATTATATTTGATGGAGTTTTATTATCATTTTTAAATGCATAAAATAGGCTCAAATATCTAAAATAATATTGTTATTATACACCATAAAATATTTTCTTGTTGTGCCAACATTTTTTAAAATAAATATAAAAATAACATGTGAATAGAAATAGCAGAGTAGAATAATAATAATTCCACTCAGCAGCAGTAAATTATACTGTAAATTAAATAGGATACATTTAAAATTTAAATATAGTCTTTTATTTCGGAACTTTTTTTCAGAACTTTTTTTTCGGAATATTTTTTCGGAATTTTTTTGAAGAATTTTATTTCAGAATTTTGTTGCATAACTAAGTTTCATTAAGTAATCGTTAATAAACTAAAATAATGTTTTACAAAATATTTTAAGTTTATTCATTTAATTTGATGGGATTTTGTTTTGAAATTTAAATGTGTACGTTTTAAAAATAGCCTTAAATATTTGTTGTGTGTATTGACACTCAAATATCTACAATAATATTGTTAGTATATACTATATAGGATTATAACATGATACCTGTATATAGTAATAGCAGTGTAGAATAACAATAATTCCACTCAAATTACATTATAAGCCAAATGGTTATAATGTAAATTAAATATTATATATGTAAAATCTAAATAAGGTATATTACTTGTAGAGTATATATATATATATATATATAAAAAAATAGCCTTAAGTATTTTTCCGAGTGTATTGACACTCAGATATCTACAATAATATTGTTAATATTCTGTATATATATATATATTACTTCTTCTAAATCTTTAAAATTGGCTATAATAGTTTTTTGAGTGTATTGACGACAATAAAATGCTATTAAAAGTGGTGAAAAGTGGGCATAGGAGATACATTCCCCTTATAAATTCAAATATTTATTATATAGACATATTATGCATCTCCCAATCATGAATGTGTGGTTACACATCCTTAAATCCTGTGCTAAGCAGAGAACTTCACACCTTTAATCCTGTTTGAAAAAGAGGAAATTAGTCATTTCCATGTGATCCTTGCCTAATATGCTTTCCCCATTTGTTAGACCTAAAGATTGGGATACTGATCCATTTCCCTCCCTCCAAACACGTCCAATCCACATCTGGCTGACGGGAGGACTATTAAAGTTTGATATGAAATAACTAGTTAAATGAGCTACACTAAACACGTGCATTTGAGGAAATTACACCGGATGCTTTGATTTAACGATGCCTTCATTTAACATCAACTGCATGATATTAATCAGGGCACTTATTAGCCATTATATGATATTCTAGGCCACCAAGTTAAGAAAGGATTTGATCTAAATGCTTCATATGGTCAGAAGAAAACGTCCCTGGTATAGATAAAAATGTCCCTAAAAAAAAATCAATGCAAGGGGGCAAACTTTTCCCCTTAATAACATTTAAAAAAAAAGTGCATTTCTTAAACCGAGCCATGCAATTGTGTTAAGTCTTCCCACACTGAAGTCTGTATGGAGCTTGATCATTGCAGACATCTGTGGCAAATTCTCACTGTCTGCGCAAAAGGTGCGAAGAGGCCACAAATGGTCCCTGCAGGTGCCGAATCAAAGTACTTTGCATGTTAACTGCCCATCTGCATTAACAGCAGGCGGTGGACTGACGCCTTCTCTCTTGTGTTGCTAATGTACTTACAGGAAATAGATGTGGGTAGATGTTTGGGGAGCTGCACCTCAGGGAGCCGCTGTCTTCTCAGGTACACGTTGAAGATCCGACCTACACAGCTAAGCAAACACACACCCTTTATAGTGTACACTAAAACACAGCACTGCTTGCTTTGACGCTTAGGCCAGTCTTGACACCAACACAAGAAGCATCCACATATGTCCTTCTGTATATCAGTGGCGATGCATTTTAACTCGACACGGTAGTTATACATATATACTATATACTGTACTATTTGGAAGACGTTGACCTAAAAGTTGCATTTAGTATTTTTTATATTTGTTTAACTGGTCGATACTCATTATCAGAGCCTATTTAGCCAGAGACATTGGAGATATTGGAGCTCCCAATATGGCAGATGTACAACAGGAAGTCCCACCTTATAAGGAAAAAAGCCAATCACCTTTTAGAAACAGACGTCACCTGTCAGTTAACTCAAGCACGTCCGTGAGCATTAGCTGGAGCCGCCTGAAAAATCGTTTTTTTCTTGATCTGAGCTAAAGACCGCGTTTCCACCTGGTGTTGAGATGCGTTTCGGGTGATCCGATCACATGTGGTCAGCCCTAAATACGGGTCTAAACGGGGTGTGAACCGTTTTGTGATCAGATCACAAAAAACACATATAAATGTGGTCATAAACAAATGTGACCAGATTGCATTGGAGGTGTAAAGCTAATCCGTCCTGTATGCGTCCTGGCAGCACCGAAGCACCGCCCCTCACCTGTCAATCAAACGATGCGCTAAAAGAGTTCAAACTTTGCCGTTCATGAGCGGCTTTAAAAGGAAATAACCGTCCGACTGGAAAACACAAGGACAAGAGCTTCACGGATCTTCTTTAGTGTGTCTGATATCAACACAGATGACTAGCACGAACACTCAAAGCTCCTTTAATACAGGAAATACACTAAAATAACAGATCATTCTGATTGACATGTTGCGTTTGCGCTTCGATTGAATCTCAACCGCATCTGGGAGAAACAGCACGCCATTTTTTTCTGACATTGTTACGCTTTATTAGCATGCAGTAACACACTGAAATAGTGATTGATGTATGTCATCGTGAATCAGAGACCCTCCCCTCCAAATCATGTGACAAGTGGTCACAGGAAGTGTCTCACCTGACCACATGAGACACGAGACATATCGTAATACCAGGTGGAAACGGGGTCAAAGACTTGTCAGATTTTAATGCTGATTTGAAATATGTTCTTTGATCGTAATCGTAAGTAGATAATAACCAAAGAAAATAGCTGCTTGGGAGCGTTTCAACCATAGACTGTAAAAAAAGATGGCCGACGCCCCTTCGCTCTTTTCCATTGGTGAGAACTGAAGCCGCCAGTGTCCCGATATGGTGCTGACATCTTGGGACTCGAGTCTGCGCAGTTGCGATTTCGGGACCAGACCTGCGCAGTAGTGAGCAGGAAGTAAAGCCTCGAAATCAAGGCCCCGCCCTCACTCTCGCCGAATCAATCGTAAGCACACGCCCCTGCACTTTTGACTTTTGACTTATGACGGTGTGAAATAATGAATTATAGAAATTTAGATATTAAATTTAAAGCTCCAATCTCCTCAGTCCACCGAAGATCCCAAAAAAAAGTCAGCTGGTGCTTCAGTGACTACTCCGCTCAGAGAACCTGTCAATCACAGCTGTCAATCATGATGTCACAGCACCGTTTTTATAGCATCAAATAACTAAAAACAAACTTATTTTGAAAACAAACACTTGAAATTACATCAACGTAATAGAAACTACAGTAAATGACAGAAACTATCTTTGGAAAAAAGATATGTGAAGTGTAATTTTAATTGTTTAGTTGGTCTCACGTCCTGTTGAATAACATGGGGAGGCGGGGCTTATGACCTATACTAGGACCAGTCACCGGGGGGCGATCGAGACGCTTTGTCTTCACTTTTGAGGGCTTGTGCGGCACACTTGGTTTCAACGATGGCAAGTGGATTGACTTGCCTTGGAAGGGACTTTTAGTGCGGTCAGGGTTTTGTGGATGTTAGCACTAACGCAAGCCCCTCTTCTGTCGTCTTTCTTTTTCTTTTCCGTTTCTTTCCGCAGGAGTGGGTCGAATCTGGGCGAATGCTTGCTGTGGGCTGAAGGACGGGGCAACGCTTGTGTTCCACATGACTACGAGAGCCACACTTTCCTGAGTCAACACGGCCAAATCCGCACCATTCTGGCCATCACTTCCTGTCTATGCCAGTCTTGAACACAGCGCCCGCTGCTGAAACACTCCACCAACTGCAGTGAATTCAGACGGATGAATTTGATTGTTTCCCTCCCAAATGTTGCATGACCCTAAAAGTCTGGTTTGGAGCAGTTTGCTGCAATCATGCTGTATAATGCAAATATTTCTGTAATATATGTAAATTATGTAAACTGTAATTTGTAAATAAAATCTATGCAATTGAAATAAATCTTTGGATTAAATGAATTAAAGGCACTATGCACAGAAAAGTAACTGATGTAAAATGCAAATCATGTTGCACATTTACATTTATGCATTTGGCAGACGCTTTATCCAAAGTGACATACAGTGCACTTATTACAGGGACAATCCCCTGGAGCAACCTGGAGTTAAGTGCCTTGCTCAAGGACACAATGGTGGTGACTGTGGGGATCGAACCAGCAACCTTCTGATTACCAGTTATGTGCTTTAGCCCACTAAACCACCACCACTCCTAGTTTTAAATAGTGTAACAAATCAACCATTATTGAAGACAAGCAAGAAATGCAAATGACAAAGAGGTTTTGCACATGCAAAGAGCCTAAAATGCTGTAAGATGTAGATGTAGACATTTTGAAAACATATATAAAGAAATCCCACCAAAACAACTAAATGAGAATTATAATCCGCTCAAACTAAAACTACAATATATGAAGTAAAAATCAAATAAATAAAAATCCACTAGACTTTCCAATAACGCATGACGAATTGATACAAAAACTCAAAAGCCAAAATGTCTTGTGGCGCTGAAAAACATCCTCGGTGAAATGCTGAAACACAGACGGCTGTGCTCAAATTATGCAACATTGAACTTAGTTCAGGCTGTTCCCCTGACATGAATCCGGTGATGTTATTCAGTAGCATTTTAAACAATAGAAGTCTAAACTTTCTTAAAGAACTCATAGAACAGACAAAAAAAATGGGAAAATATGTGCATGCTTTGTTGATTGCAGAAACGCATTTGATTCTATTTGGTATGATGGACTATATTACACATTGCTACACTTTGTGACTTTTTCAAATCAATATATTCAACCAACAAGTGTTCACCTAGAAGAGAGGAGAGTCCAACAGTGTTTAACATTTCCATGAATGAATTAGCGAGTGGTGGTGTAGTGGTTTAAGCACATGACTGGTAATCTGGTAATCAGAAGGTTGCTGGTTCGATCCCCACAGCCACCACCATTGTGTCCTTGAGCAAGGCACTTAACTCCAGGTTGCTCCGGGGGGATTGTCCCTGTAATAAGTGCACTGTAAGTCGCTTTGGATAAAAGCGTCTGCCAAATGCATAAATGTAATTGTAAATGCAGTTGGAACAGTCTACAGCTGCTTGACTCACCCTCCAAGACAAAGACATCAAGTTTTTGCTCTATGCAGATGACCTGGTGCTGCTGTCATCCACCCCACAGGGACTACAGCAACATCTGGACCTGATGGAGAACTACTCCACTGATGTGGAGTGGTGGTGGTGTAGTGGGCTAAAGCACATAACTGGTAATCAGAAGGATGCTGGTTCAAGCCCCACAGCCACCACCATTGTGTCCTTGAGCAAGGCACTTAACTCCAGGTTCCTCCGGGGGGATTGTCCCTGTAATAAGGGCACTGTAAGTCGCTTTGGATAAAAGCATCTGCCAAATGCATAAATGTAAATGTAAATGTAAATGTACTGCCAGAACTGGGCAGTCAATCTGAAGAAGACAAACATTTTGGTCTTTCAGAAAAAGCCCAGATGTCAGGAACACAGATACCAGTTCTCTCTAGGCAGCACCGTCCTAGAGTACACTATGCAGTACACTTTAAATGCACTTAAAGAAAAAGTTCAAAGAGCTCTATATGCTATTACATTTATGCATTAGGCAGACGCTTTTATCCAAAGCGACTTACAGAGCCCTTATTACAGGGACAATCCCCCCGGAGCAACCTGGAGTTAAGTGCCTTGCTCAAGGACACAATGGTGGTGGCTGTGGGGCTCAAACCAGCGACCTTCTGATTACCAGTTATGTGCTTTAGTCCA